>NC_056750.1:350337014-350433077 GCF_019279795.1 Protopterus annectens
GACACAGAGCTTACACATTTTTACTTAGTCCAAAGGTACTTCTAAGGTGGATGACATCAACAGGACTACTAAATTGAAGTGAATGGAAATTTAAATGGTAGTACAGAGGTCAAAAATGGTATAAACCACACCCTACATGATTCTCACGCAAATACATACAAACAGCTGACAGTTGTGAGATTAGAACTCCTGCCTATCTAGTTATTTCTACTATAATGCTACATAGTTATCAGATGTGCCACAGAGATTCTACATTTTCACCTACTCCAAATGTACTTCTAAGGTGGAAGACATCAACAGGACTACTAAATTGGCATGAGGGGGAGTATAAAGGGAAGTACACAGGTCAAAATGATGGAACCCACACACTACATGATTTTCACACAAACATACACACACACACACATCCAAACAGTTGCCAGTAGTGAGATTAGAGCTCCTGCCTATCTAGTTGTTTCTACTATAATACTATGCAGTTATCAGACACGCCACAAAACCTATACATTTTCACCTCGTCCAAAGGTACTTCTAATGTGGATGACATCAACAGGACTGCTAAGTTGGAGTGAGGGAAGTGTAAAGGGTACTACACAGGTTAAAAATGGTATAACCCACACACTACATGATTCTCACAAAAACACACACAGTTGCCAGTAGGGAGCTTAGAACTCCTGCCTATCTAGTTATCTCTACTAAAGTGCTATGTAGTTATCAGGCACACCAAAAGCTTATACATTTTCACCTCATCCAAAGGTACTTCTAAGGTGGATGACATCAACCGGTCTACTAGATTGGGGAGGGGAAGTGTGAAGGGTAGTACACAAGTCATAAATGGTATAATCCAGACAATACCTGATTTACACACACACACACACACACACACACACACACACACACACACACACACACACACACACACACACACACATATACACTTTCCGGCATTGGGATTAGAACTCCTGCCTTTATAGTTATGTCTATTATAGTGTTATGTAGTTACTGCACACGCTAAAGAGCTTACTGAACTTTCAAATGGCCAAAGCTGCTGATAACTGCACAGCTGAGGTAAAGTATTACAGGTGGCAGAAAATCTGCCTTCAGTTCCTCCCTTACATTATGCTAGTTCTTTCTGTCTTGCCCTTTAAATAGCATTATGGCTTGGCACTTCACCAGGTTATTGTATCAATAAGTGTGGCACACCTGGGAGCCATTAGCAGTACTCGTTCATAACAGAAGTAGCCTTAGTACTTACTCATTATGTCCACCCCTCCTGGCATGATTGAAGGGCAGTTTTCTATGCTTTCACTCATTAACCTCATGCACTTGTCCATTCTGAGGCACTGTTGCAACTGCCTCATGTACACAGACAAACCTTCCCTCTAAACTCCAAATACTAAAACCTGTGAGAGTTACCCGTATATTACCCAATGTGGGCATATCTACTCTCCAGCAAAGACTGGACTAGAAGGTCAAGAGGATAAGATCAACACATGCAACACACCATGTGGAACACATAGCTCACCATGACACTCACTTTGACAGCCATGACATACAATGAAAAGCCACACACCCTCCATCACTGAGGCACTCAATGGAAATTTACCCAAACAGCACAGTCCAGCAAGACTACTCAGGCACCATGACATGGCACATGCCAAGGGACACATATTTAACCTACACAGTGTACCCCTCAACCTAAGCTCCTAAGGCTAACCACCTTGCATGATACAGTGATCATGGATAACTCAATACTGAGGCACACACACATATCCCACTCACTAAGTTGAATATGGAGCAGGTAACATCCAAAACATGACACAGCCAGTCATGGCACTCCACAACAACTACAAGTATCACTCTGGAGCCATGTGGGTGTGAATAACCTGGGACACACCTCCCTGGGCTACATGACAAGAGGCATGGTTGAACTCTCTGACTATGTGGTCAAGGCAGGTGTGACAGTAGCTCTGAGCAGTATACTGCCATCACCTAGCATGATGCTCTGGTACAATCAACAGATGATTGACTGCAACAAGATGATTGACTGCAACATTGTCTTACATGTTTTATGACATTCTCCGGGATCCAGTATCTCTTTGCTTGGGATGACATGATTGCTAGATCTCAATGACTTGACACAAATATCCTACATATGTCAGCACTGGGTTTCCAGGTACTGGCTTAGTGTCTTGCCACCCTTATAATGCCTTATTAGGCAGTGTTCTAATGTAATTACCATCATAACAGCCAGACATGTATAAAATCTGAGGGTCATGCTGCTCAAAAGTAGACATCTATCTGTCAGGATGCAGTCACTCAAAGCACTCATTGGAGTGGAGGACATTAACATTTCTGCTGTATTAGAGAGGTGGTTCACAGCAGTAACATTTCAGCTGTAATGGAGAGGTGGTTCACAGCAGCAGGCAGCAGCTCTGCAGTATCAGGCTATAATACATTTCACAGCTGTCAGCCCCCAAACATGGACCACATCACACCACACCTCCACAGGTGATGTTGTCTCCATATTTATTATGGATAGGAACACCTCCAGACTAGTATCCCATCATAATGCTTTGTAGTTACTTTCCAGTACAATTGCCTTGGGGTAATAGTGCAATCCAGACCATAGCCTGCTATGGGTGCACATCTCTGTCCCTAGACTGTCAATGCACATTCCTCATCACCCTGCCATTTATGATGGTCCAACGCAACAATGACCTAGCATAAGACATCAACTACCCTTCCATCACCTTGGGAATGTAGCCAAGTGTCAGTACAGTGTCCCAGCACTTCCTGGGATTCATAATTTCCAATGCCCTTGGACTGGCTCATACTGACCCCAGGTAGAGGATGCAACAACCTTGACCTGTGTTGAGTACTTAAATATGGGACTGTTGCTCATCTACAGTTTCAATCCCTACCTGGTGAGATCCACACATGCTGTAATCAACATGGAACCCCCACAAAGGTAACCACCTTGCAAAACCTCTCCAAAGCTGACTTTGCAGCCATAAAAACAGGGGTGGATGACTTTACTGCAAATAGCAGCTTGACTGTCAAATCATACACATATGCACTGTACAAACAGGTATACATTAATGCATGGTACTAGCCATAGCCAACAGAATCCAAACACTGGGAGACAAAGTGATGGCCCCCTGTCATTATTAAAGTGTACAACAGAAGAAGAACACTGCTGCAGAGAAAGTTGGTGTCCCATGACTGTTGAACTCATGTATTTGCCTCAAACACAACTTCGGATCCCTCATGGAATCCCCTACAGACATCTATGAAGGCAGACATGCAGCAGACACTGACACTCACAAAAGCCTTTGATAGTTACATCAACACCCTCCACAACATTAAACACAAGTGCTGTGAGGTACTGCACAATGCTAATACCTATCCTGAGACAACATATATTGGCCACAGTCTTGACAACACATTCAGTGCCAGCTTTACTGCTCTCTCCCCCTACAAGTGTGCAATCACAATGGCAGATGAATGGCAGGCACCCAGCAGTTTTGCAGGCCAGGTTAGACCTGCATTGTCCACAGGCAAGAATACAGCTTCCATGGGACACCAACATATCTATGACTCTGTTCTACATGACATACAAAGTGACCTTGGAACAAATCATTATGCCCTGGTCAGTCACAGCCTCACCTCAGGCTCTGTCCCTCAAACATGGCACACTGCTACAGTCATCCCTCTCCATAAAGGGGTAGCATCTACAGACACTGGGGATTATTGGCCCTTAGCCTGACATGTCTACTATGTAGGGGTAGGTACCGCATCATCAGGAACCTGATTGAACAAGATATGGGCAATCTCCTATCTCTGGACCCACACAGTCTGGCTTTGTGAATGGCATATCATGCCTGCTCAATCAGGTTGACATGTTTGACTGAGTCACGAGGGCTGTGTATGACAGTAAGGCACTGCATACACAGCCTACATCAATCTGTTCTAAGCTTGTGTTGCCATCCCTCAGTGAAGGATTATTGATAAACCCCACAAACTAAGCATCAACTCATATATTATTGTTTGTTTTGCAAATTGGTTCACAGAACACACAATTATGATAATGGCAAACTCCAGGTCAGACTGGCAAGTAGTCACAAGTGGAGTCAAACAGGGATCAGTATTCGGTAGTGTGCTGTCCAGCATCTACTTCTCAGGAGTCCAGCCCAACAAATAGGAGCTCTGGCTGACCAAGTTCACAGAGGACTGCAAGTTGGGGGCTATCATTGACTCCACGAGTGATGCACACATCCCACTGAAAGGCCTCACTGAGACCACTGAGTGGTATGAAAAACATGCCCAGAAGCTTGACACCACAACATGCATCATCATTTCCCTTTGTAAAACACTCAGTTCCGAGTAAGTACCGCACTGATGAGAGCCCAATGAACACTGTATGCATTATAATAGATCTGGGGACACAGGTTGGTGGCAACTTCTCCTTCAAGCACCACATTGCCACTGTGGTCAAGAATTCCTTCTATATGGCACATTGCATTACCAAGGGTTTGCATCCAGGAAGACAGAGGTAATGATCTCTGTCTACTATTCCCTCATTAGACCACTCCTCAAGTATTATGGCTCATGTGCCATGTACCTCACCAGACACCTGCTACAGCTGGGGAAGCCACAGAAGCACATCACAAAGGGGTTTCTAGGCATTAAACACACATACTATACAGACAGACTCAGCAGACCCAAACTATTCCCTGTGTCATATCACCTAATTAGCTGCTATCTGTGCTTGACTTACAAAGCCATGTCTGACTCAGCTGGTTTAGGAATGCTACATATAAATCCATCCACACCACACACAGTAGAGATCTCTACCTCAGTACCACCATCACCACAACATGCTGGTGGGTCAGGTCCCTCACCAAGAGGCTGCACATGCCCTGGAATACACTTACCATATATGTTCTGCAGAGCACCTAGCTGACCAGGTTCCAGAGAAACATGATGAGTGGATGGGTAATAGACAGTTCAATCCAAGGATCACTGCAGTGACTATACCTGATACAGGCACTGGGATGTAACATCGGGTGGCACAATGGCAGGGCCCTTCTATGTGCTAGGCTTGATAAGGCTCCTGGGCCATTACCTACTACACACTTGTGAACCTATGAAGGAAATGAAATCAGCAAGACTGATGAAGTACTGCAGTCGGTGTTTAAACTATCAAAATACTTTGTCATAATAACAGACATGCATACACAGTTGCCAAATGTGAGAGTAGAATCCCTACCTAACTAGTGATGTTTATCATAGTGTTACGCAGTTACCACATTTGCTACTGGGATTACTGGGCTGAGAGTTGGCCAAAGGTGCTGATATGGGGAATGACATCAGCAGGACTGATAAAGTAGGGCAGTGGGTGGGAAACGTATCAAAATACTACTACTTACAACATACATGCACACACATTTGCTTGAAGAGTAGAATCTCTGCCAACCTAGTCATTTGTACTAGTGTTAAGCATTTATCACATGCACTACTGAGCTTGCAGGGCTGACAGCTGGCCAAGGTTGCTGATAAGGGAATGACATCATCTGGACTGATAAGTTGGGGCACTGTGAAGTGTCATGAGTGGGAATGGCATAAAATTGTTTCACCTATAAACAAACACACAACTTCCTTAGTCTTGCACACACAACTGTCTCACACACATTTCTACATTTGCCAGGATTGAGATTAGAACTCTTACCAACTAGCTGTTTGTACTATCATGTTATGCAGTTATCACATGTGCCACAAAGCTTATGGGGCTGAGGCCTGACAGAAGGCACTTCTAAGATTACTGATATCTGCAGGACTGCTAAAGTGGGGAACGAGGAGGTGTACTGGGTTTGAATGTACCCAAAAGCTTTTAATTGTGAACACACACACACACACACACTCACACACACACACACTCACACACACACACACACACACACACACACACACACACACACACACACACACACACACACTTATACATTTGCCAGGACTGAGATTAGAACCCCTACTTAACTAGTTATTTGTACTATCTTGTTATGCAGTTATCGCACCCCCACAGAGGTTATGGAGCTGATGTCTGATGGAAGGCACTTCTAAGATGACTGACATCTTCAGGGCTGCTAAAGTGGGGAAAGTGGAAGTGTACTGGGTTTGCATGGACCCAAAAGCTTTTAGTTGTGAACACACACACTTTTACATTTGCCAGGACTGAGAACAGACCTCCCACCTAACTAGCTATTTGTACTATCTTGTTATGCAGTTATCACACATACCACATAGCTTGTGGAGCTGGGCCTAACAAAAGTGACTGCTATGGTGACAGACATCTTCAGGACTGCTAAGGTGGGGCAATGGAAATTGCATTGGATGGGGAAGGCGTGTACATTCCTAGATCCTACTGATATTTGTTTAAGTGTATGAACATGCCCAGTGTGTCCTTCTATAGTACATGTGGGACTCCATTCCAGGGATTGTTGTACTCCAGTCCTGTTTCTTTTGTGCTACAGCCATACCTGTTAACCTGTTAACCTGTTAGTGCAGGATATCTGGAGATAGCCTATCAAAATGTGGAGACAATGGGCGATACAATGATTGTGACAATTTCTCTCAGTAATGTATGGGTTGCATGGATTACATGGCTGGTTTTAGCAGACATCTGTCATATATGCCATTCTCACTGTCATGTACTGTTTCAGTACCTGGTGACATACCTCCTGAAATCATCACAGTGAATTACCAGAGGAATACAGGATGGATGATGCACACACAAGGTTTATGGCTAAATGCTATGCATTCTTGCAGTATCCAGTCTGTTGAGGAGTGTGCTTACAAACAATTGTCTGCTGGTGCTGTGGAAATGGTCCAACACCTTGCGGATATACTGCAATGGTGGAATCTCTGTGCATTTATGTTCTAGCCTGGTCTGATTTCCAGTACACAGTTGGGTAATATAAATCATACAAGATCAGGATGACAGGCAGACTCCAGATATATTTTTTAGCATAAAGGATATGTGGGGTGTGTGTGTCCTGGGCAGATATGTTTGGCTATAGCTACCAGTATTTTGCATTAGACTTTTCTCAATGGTTGACTGCACTTGGAGGGTCTTGTGTTTGTCAGACTGTTTGACCAGCCTGGAGGTTTGTGTTTGTCACACATATATGTATGGCCCACCTCATTTTGCTTGGCTGGCCACATGTTGGGGTCAGGATGTTGCATAGGATGAGTGAAGAGGGAGGGTTGTGTTACTCCCAATGGCTGTGGCCCTGGGTTCTGTGGGTGCGATCATGTCACCATCTTCCAGGGTTAGGCCTGCCTGCAGTGGGTGCATTCCCATGTTTACACTCCGAGCCCTGCCTGTCAACTGTATAGAGTTTCACAGAATGTCCACATCCATGACTCATATATCTTGTTGGTTACCCAGACAAGTGTGGTTTTCCAGCACAAGCGTTTTGCAAGTTACTCAGGGTTGAAGTCAGATATTACATACAGTTGACATTGCAATTTCAGATTTTGTACCCATCACACTATATGCTACTACAAATCATTCCATCAACTTTATAACATTATTAAAGCAGTATTTTACAGGTTTCCTATTCTTTGGAGCTTCATCACCCCATTATTCATGGCTTTGTCTCAATTTTTGGTTCCATGAGGCTGGCAGGTTTGCTCCTAGCAGTTGTCAGCATGGCCTTTCTTTGCATTTTGTGGACTGTGTTATGCTGATGTTGTGGATTCCATGACACTCCCTAAATGGCACTGTGGCTGGGGCGTAAGTATTTTGCCAGAGGCCTGTAGGCCAGGTGTGACAGTTGCAGGCCATCTGTAACAGGACAGTGCATTAATAATTATATGCTCCCAGGCTGCTGGCAAGGAGACACCCCTTTGATAGCACCAGTAAGCTGACTGTGGGTGTTACTGACAATTACTTTCTGTTACTATGGGACTATGGGGAGGGTGACAAAACTGTACACGTTTCACATCTACACAGTCTGTGCTGATATTTTCTTAACATTTTGGTTCCATGTAGCAAGGTGGTGTGCCCTATCTTTCAGACTATGGCCATAACAGTATCAACCACAGGTCAGATTGTTCTGGCATAGACATGTAGTTTCAGACATTTTGCCTTTCAAAGCCATACTGCCACTGCAAGACCTGCTGTGATATCACTGTGTAAGAGTCTGTGAGGTGGGGATTTCATGGATTTCGCCATGTGGGGGCCTTTACCAGGCATTTCTGTATGGTTGTGTACAGCTGATCTGCTGTGTGGGGTTGGTGGTGGGTATGGGACCCTCACTTTGACATCCATGCATGTGACCTATGACCCCCCTGTTATTTGGCTCTCGATATATATTGCAGTGCTATTTGTCAACTAGGGTGGTACTGCATGGTATGGGTAGGGCAGTACTGGGGATACACATCCTCCTGTCCCACAGAGCTGTCAGTTGTCTGCTGCTATCCCAGTTAACCACCCCATTTCATTACATGCTTGATCTATACCAGAAATGTCTACCCTATTATTTTCATTTGTTACAGAGACTGGCTTACCTTGTAAATAAATAAACAAACAACGAATGATCTAGATATGGGACAAATAAGAAGAAAAATAACCAAGTATAAAAAACACAAGTTCAGTCCCAGCAAGGCAGCAAAAAATAAAACTTCCAAAAGGAAATAAAAATAAGGTTTAATTACACAAGGCAAGCGCTTTAACGGTTGATAACCGCTTCATCAGACAACAGCACATTAACACAATATATTTCAAAAAGCAGTAATAACCAATGAAAAACACTGCTTTTAATGAGTAAAAAACAATTACAGCATTTAAAGTGCTAGTATCTAATAAATACTCTAACGACTCCCTAGTGCAAAAAGTCCAAGTTGGAAGCATAATATACATAATCACAACTTTAAAAATACTTATATAGGATTAGTGTTTAAGTGGTCTCTGTTTTGAAAATGGTTTTAATGAAACCATGTCATTAATCCCGGGGTGGGTATCAGCCTTGAAAAATAAAATCCATTTCTGTTCGCATGCTTCTGTCTTTCATTTCAAGTCACCACCCCTATTCCCTTCTGGTACTACTTCTAAAACAAAAAACTTGTACTAATGATCTCACCCTACTTCAATTACTTGTCTAGCTAAAGCACTAGTACTCTTGCAATTCCTGATGTCACGTATATGTTCTAAAATCCTGTCCCTGAAGGGACGGTTAGTTTTCCCAATATAGTTGGCATCACATGCTACACACAGAGTCAATGTATGTGCTATACGCTGCTTCTTTGCCAAGGCAAGGGCATACTGGGCATGCCTCTGTCTGCCTACAGGTGCAGGCTCAGGATGTTTCTCCTCTGAGTCACTCTGTGACTCTGGGGACCTTGGCAATGGTGGAGGGCTGTGTGGCCCTTCCCATTTTGTTTCTGCTGCAGCTGTTTCTGGAGGATCATATTGTGTAGCATGGCACATACTATGACCACATGTGGTTAGAGAGTATTGCAAGGTTCCACTGGATATGTCAAGGCAGTGGAACCGTGACTTGAGCATCCCAAACACACACTCTATAATGATCCTGGTTTGTGCATGTGCCTCATTATGTCCTTCTTGTGTGGCTGTGTGTGCATTTCTGATGGGTGTCATCATCCATGGCTCCAGTGCATAGCCAGCATCCCCCACTAAATGGCCATATGGGATGTCCCCCCTGGCAAATCACTGGTACAGCTGTGAGGAATGCCAGATGTGGGAGTCATGATATCTTCCAGGTAGCCAGCACACACATTCATAATAATGCCCTGGGCATCACACATGATCTGGCAGTTGATGGAGTGGAACCCCTTGTGGTTTATGTATACCTTACCCCGGTCACCAGGTGGTGCTTTGATGTGGATGTGCATGCAGTCTATGGCACCCTGTACCTCCGGGTGGTCTGCTCACAGTGAAAGAGATGCATATTGACAGTCAGCTGCTCACGGGTGCTGGGAAATTTAATGTGCTCCACGGCATGTGTTCGCATGGCATCCAGGAACTGGTGTAGTATCCTGGATGCAGCTGCCTGTGAGACCCCCACGATATCCCCAGTTGATTTTTGGAAAGTACCTGTAGCTAGTATTCTTAGAGCTATACATACCTTGGTATCCACTGGGAAGGGCTCCCGTCTCTCTGTTCTGGATTTGAGGTGAAGCTGGCATGGCTCCACAATTTGTTGCAGTATGTCCCTGTCCACCCTGTAGCACTTTACTATCTCCAGATCATGTAGCCCCTGGTAGGTTACCCTGGGCATGAACACTCTCCTCCACCTCCTCATAGGTCTGGAGCAGTTGTCAGCATTGTCTTCTTCACCACCCTCAGCCTCTTGCACAGTGATGTATGAGAACAATAGCAGCCCCTAACATTTTGTTAGTTTTGTCAGGTAAAATTTCTCCATCTGTGTACACTAGTGGTGTAGAGTTTGTGGGTAAAACAGACTACAAGGTGTTTGCATAGTTTATAGTGGTGTGCTGCAGATGCTGCCTGTGTGATTGGCTGAGTATGATACATTCCACCTGCCAGCTCTATTACTTTTATTTGAGTGCCTCTATTCTTTTATTTCCCATTTTTTTCTTGTTCAGCATGCCATTTCCTGTATTTTTTTAGTTTTGTGGTTTAAATCCCAGTGTATGCTGTGCACACCCATTTAGGCAAGGTAAACTAGGTTATACAGCCTTGGACACACCTCCTTGTTTACATATGCACAGTGCTGCCATTTCCTGTGGTTTGTTTGTTTAACTCATTCTTTCCACTAGAGCTCTTTTGAGGGTGTACCTTTAACTCCTCATGGGTGTGGCTTCAGCCTTTAAAAATTGAAGTTACCTTAAAGTTCTAACAAATACTAATCAACAGAGGTCATATGTCAATACAATTGTGTTTGCCATCATGTATGCTTCAAGATAAAATATTCTGATTACTCGTATGTAGCATGGTTTTGGAATTATTAATGCAAATATGAACAGGCAATATTTGACACCTAGAGGCGCAGTAGGAGGTAACTGCAGAACCACCTGGAGACATCACTCGGCTGTAATGAGTTAAGTCCCAGTGCATGTCCTGCAAAACTGTTCAGCAAATGTTAAAACTGCTGACAAGGAAATGGCCTGCCCTGGCCACGAGCATGCTTAGATAAGCACAGCTAAGCTAATTAGGACACACTCCAACTTAGCTATGCTTAGCTATGCACAAACCTGGGCAACAGAGCTCCAGTGTGCTTACAGCAAGCATGACACACACCCTTTTGATGTTATTTACTTCTCCAGCTAATATGGCCATATTAGAGCACCTACACGGTTAGGTGCTGTCTGAGACATAGAAGAAATTTGTGATTCAGTAAGATTTCCCTCATTTGTATACCACACTGCCTTACTCCATAGTTACTGCACTCACACTGAGCCTTTCCCCGTAGCAACCACTGTTCCCTGGTATTGTTTAATTCTGCATGCCATTGACTATAATGGCAAAATGCAGATTTCCCTGAAAATTGCTTTTCCCCCCTTTTTTTTTATTTTCGATATGATCCCATTTGTGTGCCACTGCCCTATGCTTAAAAGGCCGAGATTGGCCCCCAAAAATGTTTTATTTTATAAAATTCAAGCTGCTTTGTATGCCAGTGACCATATATTTGGCCATTGGCATGCCTACTATCTATAATACATGCTTTCTTTCGAGCTGTCATGCCTGCATTTTGTAATTTGCAGAAATGTATTCAGCTACTAACTGAATACATTTCAGCTTTGCACACTATTCAGGCACAGACAACTGCCTGCTTTCTGGATCACTAATTCAGGAATAGTGTAGGAGCACTCATGCACGTCCCGGGAGCTCGATCCTGGATCGCTCATCGGCCATATTGCGTGCAGTAGCTCTTGCACTATTCCTGCACTCTGTGCAAAGCTTCCCGAATTCGGCCATTAATGTTTGTTTTACATAGATATATATGTATTTTTGTATATTTTGAGTTGTTTTTTTATGTTTGATTGCAGTGCTGCTGGTGTGCTAACAGAGTTTTATTGTCTTTTGTTTTCTGGTATTGAAACCAGGTCTTGTCCCATAGATTTTGAAGTCTAATGGTTTCTTTTGATATCCAGGCCAATCTCTTATTTTTAACATGACATGTACGAGTTGGTGCTACGTTATTTAGAATACCTAGAAATGTGTCCTTGAAGTATGTTATGGCCTTGTGAAGTTGGAGATGATGGTGTGGTGTCCAGTTACATTTATTGAGCATGTCTAAGAATACTTTCTTGAGAAGTTTTGGTATTTTGCATAACTTTGTAAACTATGATTCTGGATGGGTTGAGTTGATGATGCATTAAATAGGTAGGTTTATGGTCACTTAAATTATATGGGAGGCATCTGGAGAGATAGGTGTGGGTGCTGCTGTTATTAAGTGACCAGTTTATATAGATTCCCTTTTGCTATGTTTATCTACTTGAGGGGAAATTTGATAGTTTTGTCCCCAGATAGATTTGGGCACATATCCAGTGGTGAGGCTAAGATTAAACAGCTGCCTTATGTGCGGGTATAGTTCTTCATTGAGTTCATGTAGCACACAGCCGGGGACCCCATCCAGTCCCATTGATGCTGTGTTTTTAGCTTTAGAGAGAGCAGCTTTCACCTGCACATTTGAGATGTCTAGGAGGCTACTCTCAGTTGGGATAGTTATTTCTCCTTTTGGGGGGGACAGGGGGGTGAAGTTTGTGCTGAACCTGTCTGCCAGTATGTTGGCAATGTCTGTGGGTTCAGTGATTTTTGTATCATTTTGGACTAATTCTGAGCATATCTGGGAGTTTCCACCCAGGTTTCTGACATAGCTGAAGAAGGCCTTATGATTGTCTTTTGAATCTATGGCAATTTTTCTCTCAAAGTTGGCCTTGGATGATTTTATGAGGGATCGTAGTTTCTTGCTAGTGCTGATCAAAGATGCCTTCCCTTTTTGGGATTTTGCTCTATCATGTAATAGCTTTCTCCTCTTATTGTAAAGTTTGTTTATGGCTGGGGTCCACCAGACTGGACGTTTGCCCTTGGTGGAAAGAGTCTTGGTTTTATTTGGGATTGCCTAATCCATGCAGTCCTGAAGGTGTTCATAGAAGGCATTTGTAAGGGCTTCCGCAGCTTGGGTTGTGGTTTCCATTGGCTCGGGGGCCTTGAAGGATACCACACCTGTCTTGAGTAGTGTGAAGTTTGCTTTAGAGAAGTTCTTCACTGTGGTCTTTTTTGTTTGGGGTGGGGGCGGGATGTGGATTTCTAGTGAGATTAGTTTATGATCTGATCTCACCAATGAGGGATATACTTCTGGTGTGGAGCATTTTGTCCCCATGTTCATGATGATGAGATCTAGTATATTTTCTCCTCTTGTGGGGACGGTGACTAGTTGTTCCATGGCATTTGAATTTATGAACTCCAGGAACCTTTGGGCTAGAAAGTTTGGGCTTGAGTAATGTTCCCAGTCTATATTCAGGTAGTTGAAGTCACCCAATATGATGGTGTTTGGTGATACATTTATACCCTCCAGTGTCTTCAGGAAGGCTGTGTGGGTTTCCTGAGTTTGAGAGGGTGGCCTGTAGCATGCTACAAATTGTAGAGCAGTTTTGCCTATGGTTAGTTGCACCTGGATGGTTTCCGATGCTTCGTGCGTAGCCACCAACCTGGAGGTGTGGGTATCCTTGATGAATATGGATACACCCCCTCCTTTTGTGGTGTGGTCCGGGTTTTGGGGCCGGAATGCATGATATGAGAGGAAACCTGATAGTGCTGGGGTGCTCTCAGGAGCCTTGAACCAGGTTTCAGTCACAGCACAGACATCGATGTTCTCCATACTGAGAAGGGCCTCGAGTGCGTGCATTTTGAGATTTAGACTTCTGGCATTGAGCAGCATTACCCTTAGTTTCTTCACGTTTTTGTTTTCTAGGGTGGTAGGTTTAACATTTGAGCCTTGCCTAAAAAAGGCACTATGGGGGTGGCAAGAGCCTTAGCCAATATTCGGAATCCCAGGGGTGACAGGTGCAAGCCGTCCCTTGCAAAGCAGCGTGGCTTGTCGAGCATGTCATCCCAGGCAGACAGGCACTGGATCCCCTTTGAATGACACCAGAAATTAAGCCAATTGTTAAAGCTGATCATCTTGTCACTATATTGTGGCATCATTCTTGGTGAAGGAAGGATACTGCTCAGGGTCAGGGTCATACCTGCCTGGGCTACATAATCAGAGAGCTCCTCTATGTCTCTTTTCATGTAGTCCAGGGAGGTACATCTCAGGTCGTTCACACCAGCATGGACAATGACTGTGTCATACTTGTACTTGCCGTGGAGTGACCTGAATGCTTGTGTTATGTGGTGGATTCTAGCGCCCGATAGGCAGCTTACCGTGACCTTCTACTTGTTCAGCCTGGTGAGTGGGACGTCAGTGTGTCTGACTATGGAGTCACCTATGACAAGTATGTTTGGTGTTGTATTTGGCCTTAAGGGCAGTGACTGCTTTGCACACTGATTTTGTTGTTTATGTGTTGTTTGTGTGGTGTATTGAGTTTTCAGTTGCTTGGGTGTCTGCTTTGGAGGCCTCTACTGTTTAGGTAAATTTTTACTCAGAGCCTCCGAGTATGTCTTGGTGTGTTTATGTGTTTGATTCAGTGGTGTGGTTGAGTTATGTGAGACTGGTATTGTGGTGTGTGTAGTTGCCTTCTCCTCCTGCCTGGTCTTGCCAGTCCTGAGTTGAGAGAGCTCAGCCTCCAGTTTGGCTAAGTAGCTGCATCTCTCACAAGTGTTAGTGTTACGTGGGAGGAGGAGAGGGTTGTCCGTGTACATGAGGCAATTGTAACATTGTCTCAGAATTCCCAGATTCACCAACTGGGCAGGAGAGGACGCCAGCATCTGACCCTTCGACATGCTAGAAAGATTTATGAGTTGGTATGAGACAGAAAAGTAGTGGGCTTAGCAAGGAAGTGGGCACTCCTGGGGGGTTTTGCTAGTGAGAGATTTGTATAATATATGAGTGCTTGACCTGCAAAGAGAATGCTTATAAGACAAGGGATATGCTTATAAGACAAGTGCTGAGCTTTTTGAGAAGAACAAGCTATTTGGAACAAGTGCTGCACTTTTTAGTGAAGGTGTAAACTGTTTAGGTTCCCAACAGAGCAGTTCTAAGGGAAAAATTGAAGAACAGACTTTCTGGAGCCAGAAAGAGTTTAACCTTGTTTAACCGGTGCTGCCCGATGCTGCTCTAGTGGCAACTCCGCGCTAAATCGCGCTAAAGCATGTTAAAGCATGCTTGATAGCAGGGGCTGGAAAGAAGCAGGAATAGACCCAAAACGGACAATAAAACTACAGTTTCAAGTCAGTAACCACCTTTACGGGGGGCAGGGAAGCTGCTCAATGCTATTCACTGCCACTGATCAACAGAGAGACTTTCCTTTAGCCCAAGCAAAAATGGCCTCACAGAAACTTTCAAATAGTTCAGGAACAGCAAGCCTGTAACTGAACTTTTTTAACTCTCAGAAAAGTGGGAAAAAGCAAGATTTTTTTTTGTTTTTGTTTTTTCAGAGATAGCAGAGGTTCACAAGTAATATCAAGTTATAACAGTGCAGTAAATGACCCCACACAAGAGTGCTAGGTCAAGGACAGAAAATATGCAAGTTTTAAGAAAAAAAACGATTTAAAATTAAGTGCAAACAGGAAATTCAGCAAACAGCTTTTGGTTGTGCTCTAAATACAGCTACTAATACAGAAATCAAGTTTAACAAGCCAGAAAATGTTCAAGCTAGGCAGCTATGCAGAAAAACTTAGCAAATAAACAGAGAAAAAATACTTAAAATCTCAAAAGTGGCTCCCTTCTTCTCACAGTGTTTTTTCCTCTTGGAGGGTGCTTCACCAACAGCCAACAAGCCTGAAAAGACGCCCAAACCATGAGGCAACTAGGATTTAAGAGAGGAAGATGAAGGAGTTTTGGAAATGACCCCTAGTGGCCAATAAAACTACAGTTTCAAGTCAGTAACCACCTCTACGGGGGGCAGGGAAGCTGCTCAATGTTATTCACTGCTACTGATCAACAGAGAGACTTTCCTTTAGCCCAAGCAAAAATGGCCTCACAGAAACTTTCAAATAGTTCAGGAACAGCAAGCCTGTAACTGAACTTTTTTAACTCTCAGAAAAGTGGGAAAAAAGCAAGATTTTTTTTTTTTGTTTTTTTTTTCAGAGATAGCAGAGGTTCACAAGTAATATCAAGTTATAACAGTGCAGTAAATGACCCCACACAAGAGTGCTAGGTCAAGGACAGAAAATATGCAAGTTTTAAGAAAAAAACGATTTAAAATTAAGTGCAAACAGGAAATTCAGCAAACAGCTTTTGGTTGTGCTCTAAATACAGCTACTAATACAGAAATCAAGTTTAACAAGCCAGCAAATGCTCAAGCTAGGCAGCTATGCAGAAAAACTTAGCAAATAAACAGAGAAAAATACTTAAAATCTCAAAAGTGTCTCCCTCAGCGTTTTTTCCTCTTGGAGGGTGCTTCACCAACAGCCAACAAGCCTGAAGTTAGGTTAGCTTCACAGCATGATAAAGAAGATGTAGGGACAGAGGGTGTTGGTGTAGTGTGTTGGGAATAGAGTGATTAAGGACAGGTGGATTAAGTTGTGTAAGGGGAGGGAGGAGTGTCAGAAATAATGTATTGCTTAACTGAAGTGTGAACTCATCACTAAGGGCTTTTCATCCAGAAAAAAGGAGGTCATTGTCCCATTGAACTCATCCCTCATTAGACCCATTAGAGTACAACTCCCTGTTTGGTATGTACCTCACAAGACATCTGCAACAGCTGAAAAGGCCACAGAAATACCTCACTAAAAAAATCACAGGCCTAAAGCAGATGTCCTATGATGACCATCTAAAAAAACTCCAGCTATACTCTGTGGCATATCATCTACTCAGATATGATCTCTGCTTAACATACAAGGCTATGTCAAACCCTGAGCTGTTGGACATGCTCCACTTAAAGAAATCCCAATCCCTCAGAGCCACATGCTCCAGGGATCTAAACCTTGTCATCACAATGAACAACACATGCTGGAGGGATAGGTTCCTGAACCAGAGACACCCCATACTCTGGAATAGACTGCCCATACATGTCAAGCAGAGCTCCTCCTTGGCCCTCTTCAAAAGGAACCTTGACGATTGGATGGGAGATAGGAAATTCACCCCATGGATCACATCAGTTGCCCTGCTAGGCAGGGGTCCAGGGAAGTAAATATTGTGGGAAGAAATATCCAGGGAATTGTTATGGCTAGGCTTGTATAGGCCCTAGGGCCAATAGCCTAGTACCAACCTATGAACCTACGAACCTATGACTGTTGGATGGAGGGCAATTACTGAATTGGGAGACATTAGGAAGAGTAGTTAGTGTTGGTATAAGTCTAGGTGATCCCAGGTTGGGTGGAAATGGGGGTAGGGTAGGGGAGCAGAGTGAGCCCGAGTGTAGGGAGGGTGAATGGAGTGGGCTGGCCTCCTCAGAGATGAGTGCAAAGAAAAACAATCAGTATGAAAAGTAGAAACCTTGGAGCTGTAAGGTAAGTGAAAGCAAGCATGCTGTTACAGTCTGATGAAGCCGTCTGGGTGAAAGCGCTTACTGCATGTTAATAAAGAACGTTCCTGTCATTTAGAAGTCTCGTGGACCTTTTTTATATGGTTGGATTACACTTCATTTTTGCATTCTGCTGCTGTTAAATGGATGTACTGCCTTTGATTCGTTGAACTGTGACTGTGATTATACTAGCCACCACGTTTCAGCACTTGGATTATTGTATATTTCTCATTATTCTTGTTACGTGGTTCCCCTGCGCAGACTTTCTACATTATATTTACTCTGTTAAAATTAAGCCATTTTGGAATGGTATTAAAAACTTTTTACAAGATTTATTTAATGTATCGTTTAACTTATCTAAAGCTCTAGTATTATTAAATGTGTACAAAACTCCTCATTTCAATGAGTCAAATATGTATCTAGTGTGGAAAATACTTTCAGTCTCAAGGACGTGTATAACAAGAAGATGGAATACAAACAATACCAACTTTGGAAGACTTCTACAGCCTACTGAAGACCACAACATTGTTGGAAAATAAAATTAAAGAATTAAGGATTCATCCTAAGCCATTTATTAACAATCCATGGAAAAAAGTCTTATCATTAATTGACACTTTACAATAACTTAACAGTTACACTTTGATAACTGGATTGTTATATCTATAAAGTAGTTGTATATATTGAACTCTGTTATAGTGTCAGGCTGATGTAAATAGTGTACATAGTTATTTAAGATGTTATATACAAATACTATGAAATTTATTCAACTGCATTTGAAAAAAAAAACTTTTTGAGAAAAAAAGAATATAATGCAAAATGTATTGCAGTATTTGAATTCAGCTGTATATTTCAACAATTTTGAGAAGACACAAATCTCAGGAACTTATACAGTGGGTTATAAATATGTATGAAAAATAAATTGAAAATATAATTTTGGTAAATCGCATGCAAAATTTATGAAACATATTCCAGACAGAAAGGAAAGGATCCTTCTACAGGCATTGTGAAAGATGATCATAAGATCCTCCATTCACCTATTTTGAATGCACAAAAATGCATGAAAAATTTGCAGCTCTTTATTGTCTTGATGTATTATTATGGAAAGCTGGTGTTTACCAAGTACAAAGATAATACCACTGTATAAGTTGTTACAAGGTAACGTGTCACAGCAATGTAAAGGAACAGAGAATAAGTAATTGAGAAACTGTAAAAAATACTGATGTAATATGGTATTTGTAGAACGAAAAAGAATTAAAACTATCACTTGAGTCTGACATATTTGCTTATATTCAGCAACATCATAGGATTATAGGATCATAGGATGTTACAAGGCTAATGACGCTGGGGACCTTATAAGACTAGCCAAGAGTTTATTCCCAAAAAATAAACCTTACTCAGCACCTGTTGTGCCTGTTTATGAGGGACACATGTGAAAACCCTGGGACAAATTTGTGGTTTCCCATCCACTCATCAAGGTTGTGCTTGAAGAGGGTCAGCAGGGTATTCTGTTTGACATGTATGGGAAGTCTATTCCAGATACATGGCAGCCTCTGGGAGACAAACCTGTCTCTACAACAGGTTTTATTGATATCACATGTTAGATTTAGACCTTTCAAATGGGTAATGCGCCAGGAGTTAGACTTACAGATATAGAGCATCTGTAATAGACAGGGTCTGAGATTGCCTTGTAGGTGAGACACAGATCACCTCAGAGCAAGCTGTAGCATACTGGGTAGAGTGATAGTGATTTGAACCTATCCACATAGGACAGGTGTTGGAGGCCATGAATTCTCTTTGTGAGGTATTTCTGTGGCCTTTTCAGTTGGTGCAGGTGTTTGGAGAGGTACATACCAAATGAAGTGTTATACTCAATTATTGGCCTAATGAGTGGAGGAGTACAGAGAGGTAATAACCTCCTTTGTTCTGGATGCAATCCCTTTACTTATGAGACAAATCAAGTAAAAGGCTTTTCTGATCACTGCCGGTACACGATGGTCGAATGTGAGATTGCTGTCAACCTGTGTACCCAGGACTCTCACCATGGATTGTGTGCTTAGGGGATTGCAGTTGATGTGGTAATCAGTAGGGGCTGTGTTTTTGCCAGATGGTATGATTATACATTTTTTTGCATTTATCGTAAGGCCATGACTTTGGCACCAGTCATTTGCTGCTGTGAGACCCTCTTGCAGTATGTTAACGTCATTTGTGGAGTCAACAACAGCACCCAACTTACAGTCATCCACAAACTTGGTCAGCCACTGGTCTTTTGTCTTTGCATGAACCTCTGAGAAGAAGATGCCAAACAGAAGGGCTCCCAGGATAGATCACTGGGGAACATCACTAGTGACAGGTCTGCTGTCAGAGGTGGAGCCACCAATTTTGATCCTGTGGGTCCTATCAGTGAGCCAGTTGACCATCCACCTGATGAGATAGGGATTTACACCAAGTTGTGTTAGCTTTTCAATGATTCCTGAGTTAAGGATTGTATCAAAGGCTTTGGCCAAGTCAAGGTAAGCTGTATGTACTAACTTTCCCTCATCCAGGTATTTGTTGACAGTCTGAAAGAAGTCAACCAGGTTCAACAGGCAAGATCTGCCCTTGATGAATCCGAACTGGGTGGGGTCAAGTGCTTGGAGATTGCCTATGTCCTTGTTTATGAGATCCATAATAATAGACTCCATGCCTTTACAGATCAGAATTGTCAAGCTAATGGGATGACAGTTATGAGAATCCGTAGTGGCACCACCTTTGTGCAAGGGGATGAGAATGGCAGTTCTACACTCTGCTGGAATGAAGTCTGTACTTAGGCTGTGGTTGAATAGGGTGCTCAACGGTGAAGCTAGTTTTTGCTGGAGATAGTGCAGAATACAGCCTGGAATACTATCAGTTCCCATGGAAGCCATGTTCTTTGCATTGGATAGGGCCTTTAATACTTGATCGATGGAGATGTGACGTATGGGACAAATATTGGAGATGTCAAATGGACCTTTGGGTTGACAGTGGGTGAAGTTAGCTCTGAACCTATCTGCTAGCAGGTTGGCTAATTCAACAGGATCAGTGTAAGTGGAACCATTACGTACTAATTTGAAACAAACTTGGGCTTTGCCATGGAGGTTCCTGAAGTAACTGAAGAAGGCTTTGTGATTTCCCTTTGTTTTGGAGGCTAATTTTGATTCAGAATTGGTTTTGGAGGTTTTCACTAGTAATCTAATTTGCTTGTTGAGGCTAAGTAGGGAGTTTTTCCAATTTGGAATTTGTTCCTTTTTACACTTGTACAACAGTTTCTTCATTTTGTTGTAAAGCCTGTTGATAGACAATGTCCACCAGACAGGTTTGTGTTTCCCTGAGGAGCAGGTTTTAGTTGTGTTGGGTATGACTGAGTCCATGCAGTTGTACAGGTGCTTGGGTACTGCATTAGTATACTGCTCAGCATAGTTGTCTACATCCTCTGAGGGGGCAGTGGTAAGACACTACTGACAGCCACCCTTAGGAGGTTGTAGTCAGCTTTTGAGAAGTTTTTTAGCCTGGTTATGGCTGGGGGGGGGGGGTTGGGTGGGATAGTAACTTCAAATCAGACACACCGCTGATCTCAACTCATCAGAGAAGAACATACTATGGGATTGGTGCAGTGGTCACCCATGTTGGTGAGAACCAAGTCCAGAATGTTATCTTCCATTGTGAGAGGTAAGATGAGCTGGTCTAATGTGTTAGAATTGAAGAAGTCAAGGAATGGTTGGGTGAGTGCATTAGTGCAAGAATAGTTCATGAAGTCTATGGTGTGGTAGTTGAAGTCACCAGGGATCAGGGTGTTAGAGGGTACCTTGATGGAGGCAAGTAGGTCCAGATAGGAGGAGTAGGTGTCCTGTGTCATGGAGGAGATCTATAGCTGGCTATAACTTGGATGGGTGTCTTGTTAAGTGTCAGTTGCACTTGGTGTAGATCCATTGCATAATGCTGGCAAACCAGTCTGGAGGAGTGCCTGCCTTTAATGAAGATAAAGATTCCACCACTCTTAGTCTTACCAACCTCATTTTTTGGTCAGAATGTGTGGAATGAGGTATAGACTGGTAAGGCAGGGGTGCTCTCTGCAGCCTTGAACCAAGTTTCTGTGACTGCACAGATGTCGGCATTTTCCAGTACATGGAGAGCCTCCAGTGAGTGCATTTTCAGTTTAAAACTCTGAGCATTAAACAGCATGACCTTCAATTTGCTTTTTGACAGATATTTTATGTTGAGAGATTTGTCTTTGGGACATTGCCTAAAAAAGGTACAATGGGAGAGGCAAGAGCCTTGACCAGGACCTGAAATCCCAGGGGTGACAGGTGAAGGCCATCTTTGGAAAAGCATTGAGGCTTGTCAACCATGTCATTCCAGACAGACAGATACTGGATCCCCTTGCAATAACACCAGAAAGTAAGCCAATTGTTGAAGTCAATGATTTTTTGTTGGTTTTGTAGTATCATTCTAGTTGAAGGTAGGATGCTGCTTAGGGCTAGGGTCATACCTGCTCAGGACACTTGCTCTGAGAGCTCAATCATGTCTCTCTTCATATAGTCCAAGGAGGTATGTCTCAAGTCATTCACACCAACATGGACAATGACAGAGTCATACGTGTACCTGTTGCGGAGAGACTTAAGTGCATGCATGATGTGGTGGATTCTGGCACCTGACAGACAACCGACTGTGACCTTCTTCAGTTGAGCCTGGTGAGGGAACATCGGTGCGTCTCACAATTGAGTCAACAATGACTAGTATGTTTGGTTTATTGGTATGCCTTATGGGCTGTGTTGCTTTATTGTAACACCTTATGGGCTGTATTTGTGAGACACTGTGTATGATGTGTTTGGTATTGTGTGTACAATATTTGTAAGTGTGTTTTGGAGGTCTCTGCTGTTTAGGCAAGTTTTTATTGAGGACCTCTGTATAGGTAGGTGTGTGTTGTGCTTGGCTATGTGATGCGGTTGGTGTGGTGTTTGTGCTGGCAATCTCCTCTTTGTCAGGCGTACTGACTGTGGCATGAGACAGCATGGATTCCAGGTTACTGATGTAGATGCATTTCTCACAAGTAGAGACATTATGTGCTAGGAGAAGAGGACTGTCAATAAACATCAGGTAGTTGCTACACTGTCTCGGTATGCCCATGTCGACCAGGCTAGCAGGAGAAACTGATGGAAAATGTCTAGACATACCCCGGGATTCATGAAGCTCAGCGCAAGGATGGCATTAGCCTTGCGACGACCGTGCAGAGTAGAGATGGCGCAGCAGCACCACATGCATATCAATGAAGGCACGCTGCCGTAACGGACATGTGCATAGGAAACGTGTACGAGTGCAGGGGGTGTGTCCAAGCACTGCACAGAGGCGTGAACATGTCGGCTGCATACGCGCAACCTAAAATGCTGACTAGTACAGCCTGCCTCTAATAGTAATCACTCCTGTCAGTGTCCGTGGATACTGAAATGTATGCAAAGCATACAAGACATCATTGCAAACACCACAATAAGAAGTAAACACAAAGGCATGTAGCTGAATATTGAGTCTCCATCCCTCGAACAAAGATATTTAAAACCCTGTGCCCTTATTCCATTGTAGTGTTGCTAGTTATACCAAGTGGAAGCAAAACGCATTGTGTTAGCGCGCCGCCAATTGCAAGCCTAGCCCAATGGTTTGGGTTGCCACCTGTCCTACATTGTGAGGGACAGTCCCCCTCTAGGCAGGTGTGTCCATACCAAAACCATAATAAATGTGAAATGTCCTGCGATAGTAGGACATAATTATGTCCCATATGTTATGTAATAGTACACTACAGTACGTATGTCCATATATAAAATACCTATATGTTACAAGAAATAGAATAAGCAAGTAAACGAAACAGAATAAGCAACTACACAGCTACAACAATAAAAGCTTATATGTAGACATGAAACTAAAGTACTATCCTTTGTAATGACCGTGGGTATGTGTTGGCCTGTAAACTCAGATGTGTGCCATGAAAATATCCCATCCAGGTCATAGGAAAAGGTGGCAACCCTACCAATGGTCAGAGTATTTGCCCGATATCTGTCCATTCACGGTCCAAGTCGCCCTTGTCAGGATGGGCCATAGATGAACGAGTATTACCCGGGTCTACTTACCATGTCATGAAAGATAAGTATTTGCAAGTACCTATGTGCGTGAAGTACAGCATGTGGATGATCTGAAATGTTAGTGTAGACCTCACAACCACATTGGTTCCAGAGAAATGTAGTGTACGCAATGTGTTCTGTTGACTGTGCCATGGGCCATCAACTAGAAAAGGGATGAATGTTGTCTGTGGAATATGGGGTTGGGGGGTGACTGGTAATGTAATAATTCACCAAGGGGAGACTAGGTTTGGATGCACAATAGGTGAACTGGAGGTGTACGAGGGAGCAGTGGGTGAATCAGGAAGATAACCAAAGAACAAATATACACACCTGCAATACAATCCTACAAACATGTGAACATTAAAATGTGCAATACACATGTACAGAAACATTACCAGCACATACCCACATAATGGTCTGGCCTGAACTGAGCCATCCAACCCCAACACTCCTGGATACATAATTGAATACCCATCATCCCCTTCACAGCACACCACCCCCCCCTTCCTGAACGTCCACCAA
Organism: Protopterus annectens; assembly: GCF_019279795.1. Lineage (NCBI taxonomy): Eukaryota > Metazoa > Chordata > Ceratodontiformes > Protopteridae > Protopterus > Protopterus annectens. Next base: position 350,361,278 of record NC_056750.1, read on the forward strand.
AACCAGCCATACTCGGGCTGCTAGATAGGCACGGCCATATCTGGACATAGTGACCCTTATCCATATCTAGTAGGCAGTCCCACCCATCTCAGGATTGCAAACTATGTATCCCTTGCATGTATAACCCTACCTTATAGCCATAAAGCAAAGAAGGTCATCGGTCTCCACAATTTTCAAATATCCCTCATGGGATATGTATCTGTTCTAAACATTAGATTTGGTGTCACGACACAATGTCCAGTCCTGTATACATCTGGACACAAGTTGTATGAGCAGTAGTTTTCCACAAGATATAGGGTGCTTAACGTGCTTTAAAGCAGACATAAGTAGGGTTACCACCTGCCTCACCTTGCGAGGGATTAAACACCTGACCGTGATGCACATTTCCCCATGTGCATTATCGGGAATATATACCTTACACATTTGCATAGTGGCAGTTGGATATAGGGTGCTTAAGGTGCTTTAAAGCCGACTTAAGTAGGGTTACCATCTGCCCCACCTTGGGAGAGACAATCCCTTTTTGGGCAATTGTATCCAAACCAAATATAATACAATGGCAAATGTCCTGTGATTGTAGGAAATATGTCCCATATTTCATGTAACAGTTTCATAAAACAGTTATTTATGTAAAATACTTAAAGTTACAAGAAACAGATTAAGCAACTAAACTGCTACAAGAATAAGCTTTCATTTAGGCAAATAAGTAAAGTTCTAACCTTTGTACTGACCGTGGGTATGTGTCGACCTGTAAAATCTGATGTGTGTCCCGAAAATGCCCCGCTTTGGCCATATGAAAATGTGGCAACCCGAGACATAAGTAGGTAAGCAAGCAGTAAGTGGCAGTGATTCAACAGTATGGGAAATGTAAATGAGCATGTAGGTGTATATGCATGTGTATGTACAGAACAATATACACACACACACACACATATATATATATATATATATATATATATATGCGACCTCCCTAACCTCCTATAACAGAGGCACATGGGATATATGCAAATGACCCTTATAAACATCAGGTGCTTTAGCTAAATGGTGATTCTGATTGCCCATAACTTTTACATTTGAAGTCATTTTAATGGACAAAATTTAACGGATAACGCCAAACCCTACTAGCTATGGATATGCATATTTCGGCCTTGTTATGACCTCATCAGCATAGCATAAGCAGAGTGTTTGACTAAGCATAAGAAACACAGGATTGTTATACCCAGCTGATGTCCATTATCATTAGGGTGACTGCAAAATATCACAAATAACAAATTAAAACAGAGTTAGTAGGTCACACTTAAAAAACAATCAGAAAAAAATAAATGAAAACTCCAGCCAAGCTAGAACCTCCAATGAGTGACTTCCCAAACCTCCTGTATTAGAGGCACATGGGATATATGCAAATGACACTTATGAACATCAGGTGTTTCAACTAAATGGTGATTCTGATTGCCCATGACTTTTACATTTGAAGTCATTTTAATGGACAATTTTAGGCCAATAAAGCCAAACCCTACTAGCTATGGATATGGATATGCATATTTTGGGCTTGTTATGACCTCATCAGCATAGCATAGGCAGAGTGTTTGACTAAGCATAAGAAACACAGGGCTGTTATACCCAGCTGATGTCCATTATCATTAGGGTGACTGCAAAATATCCCAAATAACAACTTAAAACAAATAGTTAGAAGGTCACACTGAAAAAAAACAATCAGAAAAAAAATGAAAACTCAAGCCAAGCTAGAACTTCCAGTGATTGACCTCACAAACCTCCTGTAACAGAAGCACACGGGATATATACAAATGAACCGTATGAACATCAGGTGTTTCAGCTATATGGCAATTCTGATTGCCCATGCCTTTTACATTTGAAGTTGCTTTAGTGAATAATTTCAGGCCAATAAAGTCAAATCTTACTTGCTACAAATATACATAGTTCAGCCTTGTTATGACCTCATCAGCATAGCATAAGCAGATTGTTTGATTAAGCATAAGAAACACAGGGTTTTTATACCCAGCTGATGTCCATTATCATTACGGTGACTGCAACATTTCCCAAATAACAAATTAAAACAGAGTTAGAAGGTCACATTGAAAAAACAATCAGAAAAAAAAAATAAATGAAAACTCCAGCCAAGCTAGAACTTCCAATGAGTGACTGATAGTCATGGGCAATCAGAATCACCATATAGCTGAAACACCTGATGTTCATAAGGGTCATGTGCATATATCCCATGTGCCTGTGTTACAGGATGTTTGGGAGGTCGCTCACTGGAAGTTCTAGCTTGGCTGGAGTTTTCATTTATTTTTTTTTTCTGATTGTTTTTTCAGTGTGACCTTCTACCTCTTTGTTTTAATATATATATATATATATATATATATATATATGTATATATATATATATATATATATATATATATATATATATATATATATATATATATATAGGTTCATAGGTTCATAGGTTTATACTAGGCTATCTGCCCTAAGGCATTTATAAGCCTAGCCCAAATATTTGTGGCTTATGCCACCCCTTATATGAAAAAATACTGTGCCCATTAGTTTGTTGTGCCTCTGTCCAGCAGTGACACAGAGATGATTCCCGGGATAAACCTACGATCTCCCATCCACAGGTCAAGATTTCTCTTGAACAGAGCCAGCGAGGTGCTCTGCCTCACATGGATCGGGATTTTATTCCACAGCATAGGGAGTCTCTGAGTGATAAATCTATCCCTCCAGCACATCCTATTTATATCCGTGCTAAGGTTTAAGTCGCTTGCTCTAGTGGTTTTTGTGGATTTGGATTTTTTGAGGTGGAGCATGTCCATTAATTCCGGGTTGGACATGGCCTTGTATGTCAGGCACATGTCACCTCTGAGCAGACGGTATGCAACTGAATAGAGCTGGAGTTTCTTCAATCTTGCAGCATATGACAGATTTTGGAGTCCCTTTATCCTTTTGGTGAGGAACTTTTGGGGTCTCTCCAATTGCTACAGATGTCGGGTGAGATACATCCCGAATGGGGCATTGTACCGATCATTGGTCTGATAAGTGAAGAGTACAGGGGAACAATGACCTCACTAGATCTGGATGTGAATCCCTTCATGATCAGGTGGGCAATGTAGAAGGTCTTTCTAACCACTTTAGCAATGTGAGTGTCAAGAGAAAGGCCTCTGTCAACCTGGGTCCCCAGGTCCCTGATAACCTCTTCTGTGCTTAGTGGATTGCCACCTATATGGTAGCTTGGGGTTACCTTGTTTTTCCCGAAGGGTATAACTATACATTTTTTGGCGTTTAACTTCAGGCCATGGCTCTGGCACCAGCTATCTGTTTCCGTGAGTCCCTTCTGAAGGATATCCGTGTCCGATGCACTTTCCACTATGGCGCCCAGTTTGCAGTCGTCTGCAAACTTTGTCAGCCAAAGTCCTCCCATGTTGGCCTTTACTTCTGAAAAGTAGATGCCGAACAATAGGGGGCCAAGGACCGAGCCCTATGGGACACCACTTGTGACCGGCTTGGAGTCTGACATAGCGCCAGCAACTCTAACCCTGTGGGTTCTGTCCTTAAGCCAGTTTGCAACCCATCTTGTGACATATGGGTTTACATTTAAGCTGGTAAGTTTTTCTACAATACCCGAGTGGGGTATTGTGTCGAAGGCCTTTGCAAGGTCAAGGTAGGCTGTATGGACTGCCTTTCCCTCATCAATGGCCTTGGTGACTGTTTCGAAGAAGTTGACCAAGTTCAAAAGGCATGATCTGCCCTTGACGAAACCAAACTGGGTCGGGTCCAATGTCTGCAAGTCCCCTATATCTTTGTTTATGAGCTCCATTATGATCCTCTCCATAGCTTTGCAGACTAGACTTGTTAAGCTTATGGGGCGGTAATTACCAGGGTCCATAGAGGCACCACCTTTGTGGAGTGGGACCACAGTTGCCGTATGCCACTCCTTGGGCACGTATCCTTTGGTAAGGCTGAGATTAAACAGCTGCCTTATGTGCGGGTTTAATTCCTCATTTAGCTCGTGTAGCACACAGCCGGGGACACCATCCGGTCCCATTGATGCTGTGTTTTTAGCTTTAGAGAGGGCAGCTTTCACCTGCGCATTTGAGATGTCTGGGAGGCTACACTCTGCTGGGATAGTTATCTCTCCTTTAGGGGGGGAGAGGGGGGTGAAGTTTGCACTGAACCTGTCTGCCAGTATGTTGGCAATGTCTGTGGGTTCAGTGATTTTTGTATCATTTTGGACTAAATCTGAGCATATCTGGGAGTTTCCATCCAGGTTCCTAACACAGCTGAAAAAGGCCTTATGATTGTCCTTTGAATCCATGGCAATTTTTCTCTCAAAATTAGCCTTAGTTGATTTTATGAGTGCTCATATTTTTTTACTAATAATGATCAGGGGTGACATCCCTTTTATGGATTTTGTTCTATCATGTAATAGCTTTCTCCTCTTATTGTAAAGTTTGTTAATGGCTGGGGTCCACCAGACTGGACGTTTGCCCTTTGTGGAAAGAGTCTTGGTTTTATTTGGGATTGCCTGATCCATGCAGTCCTGGAGGTGTTCATAGAAGGCATTTGTAAGGGCTTCCGCAGCTTTGGTTGTGGTTTCCACTGGCTCAGGGGCCTTGAAGGACACCACACCAGTCTTGAGTAGTGTGAAGTTTGCTTTAGAGAAGTTCTTCACTGTGGTCTTTTTTGTTTGGGGTGGGGGCTGGATGTGGATTTCCAGTGAGATTAGTTTATGATCAGATCTCACCAATGAGGGATATACTTCTGGTGTGGAGCATTTTGTCCCCATGTTTGTGATAATGAGATCTAGTATATTTTCTCCTCTCGTGGAAACAGTGACTAGCTGTTCCATGGCATTTGAATTTATGAACTCCAGGAACCGTTGGGCTAGAAAGTTAGGGCTTGAGTAATGTTCCCAGTCTATATTCGGGTAGTTGAAGTCACCCAATATGATGGTGTTTGGAGATACATTTATACCCTCCAGTGTCTTCAGGAAGGCTGTGTGGGGTTCCTGAGTTTGAGAGGGTGCCTGTAGCATGCTACAATTTGTAGAGCAGTTTTGCCTTTGGTTAGTTGCACCTGGATGGTTTCCAAAGCTTCAAGCGTTGCCACCAACCTGGAGGTGTGGGTATCCTTTATGAATATGGATACACCCCCTCCTTTTGTGGTGTGGTCTAGGTTTTGGGGCCGGAACGCATGATATGAGGTAAAACCTAATAGTGCCGGGGTGCTCTCAGGAGCCTTGAACCAGGTTTCAGTTACAGCACAGACATCGATGTTCTCCATACTGAGAAGGGCCTCGAGTACGTGCATTTTGAGATTTAGACTTCTGGCATTGAGCAGCATTGCCCTCAGTTTCTTTCCATTTTTGTTTTCTAGGGTGGTAGGTTTAGAATTTGAGCCTTGCCTAAAAGGCACTATGGGGTGGCAAGAGCCTTAGCCAATATCCGGAATCCCAGGGGTGACAGGTGCAAGCCGTCCTTGCGAAGCAGCGTGGCTTGTCAAGCATGTCATCCCAGGCAGACAGACACTGGATCCCCTTTGAATGACACCAGACATTAAGCCAATTGTTAAAGCTGATCATCTTGTCTCTATATTGTGGCATCATTCTTGGTGAAGGAAGGATACTGCTCAGGTCCAGGGTCATACCTGCCTGGGCTACATAATCAGAGAGCTCCTCTATGTCTCTTTTCATGTAGTCCAGGGAGGTACGTCTCAGGTCGTTCACACCAGCATGGACAATGACTGTGTCATATTTGTACTTGCCGTGGAGTGACCAGAGTGCTTGTGTTATGTGGCGGATTCTAGCCGATAGGCAGCTTACTGTGACCCTCTCCTTGTTCAGCCTGGTGAGTGGGACGTCAGTGTGTCTGACTATGGAGTCACCTATGACAAGTACATTTGGTGTTGTATTTGGCCTTAAGGGCTGTGACTGCTTTGCACACTGCTTTTGTGGTTTGTGTTGCTTGTGGGGTGTCTTGAGGTAGCAGTTGTTTGGGTGTCTGCTTTGGAGGCCTCTGCTGTTTAGGTAAATTTTTACTCAGAGCCTCCGAGTATGTCTTTGTGTGCTTATGTGTTTGATTCAGTTGTGTGGTAGCATTATGTGAGGCTGGTTTTGTGGTGTGTGTAGTTGCCTTCTCCTCCTGTCTGGTCTTGCCAGTCCTGAGTTGATAGAGCTCAGCCTCCAGTTTGGCTAAATAGCTGCATCTCTCGCAAGTATTTGTGTTATGTGGGAGGAGGAGAGGGTTGTCTGTGTACATGAGGCAGTTATAACATTGCCTCAAGATTCCCAGATTCACCAGCTGGACCGGAGAGGAGATTGACAACTGACCTTTGGACATGCTAGAATAATATTGGGAATTCCTTAATAATTGAAAACAGGGGCCAGTGGGGAGTGAGGGTGTAGTGCTTTTAATTTTTAGTGCTGACTTATATAATTGCTTTAGTGAGCAAGTGCCAGGTAACTTGAGTGCAATGTGTTACAAGTAACTAAATGCAAAAACGACAAACAGTAACTTTCTTTCAAGTGAAACAAGGAACTAATATAGCAAGCAATGCAGATATCACTAGTGATCCACAGAAGCGCTGAGAAGCCGCGTATTAGGTGGAATTAGCTTCCAGGGAAATAACAAGCAAACAAAGAACAAGCATATAAACAAAGCTAGATTCAGCAGGCCTGGTTCTAGTCTATGCTAGAGCAAACAAGGTGTACCAATTTCTGTAAGATACAGTTCAAATATTCAGGCACTATAAACCTTTAACCAGAAATTCCCAGCTCAGAAGGGCAGAGTCCAGCCTCTTCTCCCACAAGAGTGCAGACCACGAACCTTCTTAATGTAAAATAACTGGCCTGAAACCCAAGTGCCTAAACCAGAACTAATACCCTTGGACACTGGGCTCTCAATCAGCAGTTCCCAACTTAGAAGGATGAAAGCTACCTGTCCTGCCACCACAGTGCTTGCCACAAACCTTCCTAATGTAAAACAACTGGTCTGAAGCCCAAGTGCTTAATCCAAAAGACTTAAATATAAAAAAGATGTAAATATGATGAATGAACACGGTCACAATATAGGAAATCCCCATAATAGTTAGTGCTGTTATATATCAGGATGGCCATAGGTGAGCACACCTCTGCATCCCCAACCACAGGTAGAACGTTAAAAGTGGAATGACCAATCACCCCTTGCTAAGTCTGACTTTCAACTATGCACATGGCAGTCCTGGTCTCCAATCAGACAAGCCTAAACCAGGAATATCATATGAACACCCTGACAATCAAACACACATATGTGCCAAGAATATAGGCTTTGGAGGTCAGAATATCCTCGGAGTGAGTCAACATGCGGCACGAGTCCAGAGCAGTAGGGAATAGGGAATGGTGCATGTGTAGTAGTGCATTTTTCCCAACAGGTAAATGGATGCCTGCTGTGTAAGTGAAGTGATGAAGTGTGTGTTCAGGTAACTATGCACCATGGGTATACATATAAATGAGGCAGAACACCAATGGTGTAGTGGATAGTGCATCCGCCTAACAAAAAGGCATTCACGGTTCAAGGTCGACAATAGCACACATAATTTTCCTTGTGGAATGAATGTTGCTCTGCTGTAAACCCAACATTTAAACATGTAAAGGTGAATGTGTGTATCGCATGGGACTATTAACCAGATCCTTTCAATCAAAGTGGTATTTTCATAATGTATAAGGCACAAATAAGCACAAATAAGCGGCAGTAAACATAGGTGAGTGCGCCTGCACGGGTGTAAGCAGCTCCCAGCATAGGAAATGTATGTTTGTATGTACAGATGTAATATATATATATATATATATATATATATATATATATATATATATATATATATATATATATATATATATATATATATATATACACACACACACACACACACATATATATATATATATATATATATATATATATATAAATAAATAAATAAATATATATATATATATATATATATATATATATATATATATACACACACACACACACACACACACACACACACACACACACACACACATATATGTGTGTATAGATATATATCAACATACATGAGAAATATATATATATATATATAGATATGGTTCTACCTGACATAGCCGAAACCACACAACACATCACCGACACCACATATTGACAGTCCATAAACACGAAAACCACACACCGAACCAACATAAAAACGGGTACACAACACACAAACCCCCCCTAACACTGCACACATACAAGCCCACACTAAACCTTACCTAACCCTAAGGTCGTCACTGTCTCACACTTACCCCTGGGCTCCTAACCCCTAACTCCTTAACCCCCGCCCTACCTCCCTCAACCCTAACTCTCACCCCCCTAACTCACTCTAACCCCTAACCTAACTCTCCTAACCCACCTAACTAACCTAACCTAACCCTAACCCCCCCCCTAACCCCTAACCCCACCCCTATCCCCCACCCCTATCCCCAGACCACGTCACTTTGCACACTTACACCCGCCCTAGCACCCCAGCGTCCGTCACTACGCATACTCGGCACAGCCTTTTGTCATTGGCGTCCCTGTCGTGTGTGTGTTGTAGCTCGTCCGATGTTCGGTCGCGCATCGTCGGTCGGTTCTGCCTCGATCTTCTTCTTCTCGTCGGTCTTCTCTCTTGTCTCTTCTGGCCGCTCAGTTCGACGGTCTCTGAGTCAGGTATATATATATATATATATATATACACATATATAAAGAATGGACGTCGTAACAGTAAAGCATACACAAGGGATGTGAAGGGAATCAAGAGCAATGTTGGTATTATAAAGTGTTTTCAGCGTATGTCAAAAAAAGCTGCCCAGGAGTGAGCAGAGCACACTACTCACACCACAGGCAGGGTTTTACCAGTGGGAGTAACATCGTTGAAATGCTAGGTCTACTTTATATACAGACGGAATGTAGTCCCATGGCTGGAACCCCCAAAAATTGGAAAGCACAAATGGCTGTATTCCATAATTCCAGGAAAGGCACATATGTGCAAATGTACATGGCAGGAGACCCTGTGAATACACGAGGTGGGACAGAATGTGTGTATGGCCCCAAATGCTCTGGAGAGGGAAATGTGTAAAGGTGTGTCATGGCTGCGATAACAACTGGATAATGGATGTTACACTTGTAAATTTAACACAGATGGGGTGGTGGAACTATGGGTATGTAATTATGGATCCAGGCGTGCCAGGGTTGGATGGGCCGATTCTAATGGACTGCCCCGTGGAGGTCAGCTAAGTCGTAATAGGTATATATGCATACACACATGCAGACAACAATATATGTTGAAGTACAAATTCTGTAACACATGCATTCCATTTGTTGAAATAAATAATAGGAATGTGCCCATACAAACATCGAGAGTAGATGGAATAATAGGCTGTGCAGAAGAGGGATTGGTCGAATCACACTACCACATTCCAATTACCATGGTAATCCATACATGAACATATAGGGACATCTGTCCGCTGTATAACATGCTACATACTGATTACAAGATAACTGGCGTGTGTCGGTGTTATAATGAATAATGTGCTAGTATGCTGGTGAAGCTTATAAACACCATTATGCATGTGTAAGTGCGTATCAGTGGGGAATGTATTGGCACACTGATGTACATATATATATATATATATATATATATATATATATATATATATATATATATATATATGACAGCAAGATGAATATATATGCAGATATGTCTGTATATATTAATGCAAATATATATATATATATATATATATATATATATATATATATATATATATATGTTACAGTATATCTAGGTTATGTTACAGTAGTTGCGGGTAACATGTTTAGACCGGGCATATGTTGGTGGGAGATCCAATCAACAAACTTCTACTTACCACCCCCCCACCCCCAGCTAGGCCGATGAGACATACAGACATGCAATAAAGGTAAATACAACACTGCTTCCCAGACCACCGGCAGGAAACTACCAATGGGAGAGATCTACAAGGCTACACTTTAAACATGGACAATGACGTCCCTTGCGGGACACCAAAAATGTGGTACTTTCAACCAATGGGGGAACACAATTATGACCAGGATGTAGCTGTACACGGAACAGTAGGTTGTGCAAGCCTGATAACACATGGGTTGACTCAATGTATGACATGTGTCCCAACAAGGGGAGAGTGGGCAGTGTGTAGGGGTGTGTTCATATCCCACCTGCATCCACCTGCGCCCACAATAAGGATGAGTGCTGTAGAGTAGTGGCTGGTGGGGGAACTATGGGTATGCGATTATGGGGCTAGGCGTGCAGGTGTTGGCTGGCAGACATGTATTAGGACCGCCCCGTGGGTGTAAGTAATATTCCGATGTGGGTATAGCAGATGCCCATTCCTCCCAAACTGTAGGAGCATATGTACTGGAGAGTCCGTAAACCATTGGGGGAACACATAGGGACCATATCATTGAACTGTCCCTGCTTACAAAGGACGTCCGTGATTACGAATCAGAATCTTAACACATTCCCAACTAAACCATCCTAGAACTAGTGATATTAGGAGGAAAGGTGGCAGAATACATGTAATGAATAATGACAACATGTAAGAGTCATAAACAGCATGCACCTCAGACAATGTGTATGAATACATATGTGCTCTGTGTCCGTCAATGTGTCAGGTTAATAGCACCAACCTTCTAAATGTGTCCCTGAGGTCGTTATGCAGTGTCCCTGATTCAGTGTTTATTCTTCCCCATTCGTATGAGAGGTCTGATAGTGAGAGAAAGCGCATATTCCATCAACTACCTTAGAAAGTTGATAGAATAATAGGTTTGGGGTTACCACCTGTCCACCTTTGCGAGGGACACTCCCCTTTGGGCAGTTGTGTCCTGCATAATAACTGTAATTAAGGCAAATGCCCTATGATTTAGGGCAAAGACTACCTATATTGTCTGTAGTAGTAGCATAAAACAATTATGTTCCTCTGAAACACCTAAATGTTATAGGTAACAGTATAAGCAACTATAATGCTACAAGAGTAATCTTTTATTTAGGCAAAACAGTGAAGTACTCCCCTTTCTACTGGCTGTGGGTGTGTTGCCCTGCAAAGTCGGACATCTGTACATACAGGTCCTATAGGGTTGCCACCTTTCCAAATGGCTAGAGTGGGACATGTTCTGTAGAAATGTCAGACATTCCAGGACTAAACATACCTACAGCCGTGCATAGTACAGGATTACACTTATTTGCACAAATAAAAGCTTAGTCTAGTTGCATGTGAAATGATTATGCTACTTCACATAACATATAGAAGTGTCATATATAAAATAACTGTTTTATGCAATTATTAATGAAATGTAGACTGTAATAATGTCCTGTAATCTGGACATGTGCTATGTCTTGATTATTTTCGCAGTGTTCCTCACAAAGTGGGACAGGTGGTAACCCTAAAGTCCTACCTTAGCCAGTTGAGAAGGTGGCAAACCTATAATAGGTATGCAGTAGCATGACCCGTCCGACGGATGTGGCTACCACAACCCAACTACTTGTTTGTAATGCAGGGTCTCAGTTCCCATGTATCAGCCAGATGGTAGCAGAGTGTATGCAGAACACACAAATATGATTAATTCACTGGACAGGCCGCTGAGTCCGTACAGTAGAATGTCATGCCGTCGCCTAATGGGCAGCCATTCCCGATACTGTAGTCATGTAGTCTGATGTGATAGGCATTACAAGGTGGGAGCAGATTGTAAGAGGAACACACAATTATTAATGATTCACCAGATAGGCCGCTGATTCCATACAGTCAAATGCCATGTGGTCGCATAATGGGCAGCCATTCCCAATACTGTAGTCAGGAGTGGCCTTATGTCAAATGATGCCCTAGGCAGAGGGCACAACGGCACCCCCCACAACATCACCCAGTGCCCCCATCCTGGTCTACCTAAACCAGATAAATACTGGTAAAGTGCTCCCACTAAAGCGGCGCCTTAGACAGCTGCTTAGTTGGCCTATGCCTAAGGCCGGCTATGACTGTAGTCATGTAGTCTGATGTGATAGGCATCACAAGGTATGCCTAAGAGGAATATGAATGATTCACCGGACAGGCCGCTGATTCTATACAGTTGAACGCCATGCTGTCGCCTAATAGGCAGCCATTCCCGATACTGTATTCATGTATTCCGATGTAATAGGCATCACAAGGTGGGAGCACATTGTATGATGTACACACAAATATGATTGTGTCACTGGACAGGCCGCTGATTCCATACAGTCGAACGCGATGCCGTCGCCTAATGGGTGACCAATCCCGATACTGGAGTCATGTAGCACGATGTAATAGGTATCACAAGGTAGTATTGTGGTCCTCGCTCACACCCAGGGGTGTGAGTGACAGCTGCAAGCACCAATGCCGGTGCATTAGCAAGTGCGGGACCGAGCAGGTGTAAGCGTGTTTGGCTACCAATATGCGAGTATTGCATTGGTTAAGCAATGTAGAGGCTAATCGAGCATAAGAGGCTGTAACCAGGGGATATCATACAGCACAGTCATTCAACAGTATAGGAATGTATCCCATCATGTAGATGTACATGTGAGTGTTTATGTCAAGCATATAGGTACATACATATATAGAGATGTATCAGGCACATACCATGTGGCAACAAAGCAGTACAAATGAATGAAACGGGAAATACCAGCGACACCTGTATTATGTAGTGGTGTTGCTCTATGTGATGACAAGACTTCCTCAGACAGACATGTGTCAGTTATACATGCAAATAGTTGTACATTGGCCGTATACATCACACTCTGTGCAAGTAATGTACATTAACACAACAGTACCTGTCCAATTGTTATGTGTGAACAGAACTCCTGCAATGTGCTGTGTGCTACAGCATCATCATGATAAAGGTAAATGGGGTAACCATAGAGGGACTGATAGTGTTTTGTGCACAATGGGGTCGTCCCCCTCATGTGTACCTGGACCATGTAAGAGTGATGTGCCTACCAGTACCGTGTGCCTGAGGGACAGTGGTGAGGATAACAGTAGTATGTTATGATGCATATTACAAGGGTTTCATGTGTCCAGTGGGCACGTGTGTAATGGACAGCTATGTATAGGGCAGATGGTGTCCTAGGAGCCGAATAGCCTTATGTGTCTGTAGGTGAGAGTCAGATATTGGGGAAAGAGTGTAGGTATGGCCATGGAGGATATGTAGGAGCACAGAAATGACAGCATACAGGGTTGGTATATGACACATGTGGGGGGATACACCCTGGATGGGGATGGGTCTTCAGCATTCAAAAGCCCATGGGAACAGTGGGAAAGAGGTCCCCGGCCATGGGCAATTGCCACTGCACCTACACAGCTGCAAAGGAGGCAGTGCTGGGGGCTGTCCAGGAGGGGCAGCATCACCCTGTAAATGTGACACTCTGCCCTTGAACTGGCATATCTGGCTTCGTAACCCCTTAGGGAGCCACCAACGCAACATGTCCGGGACCGCACAACAGCAGATATGTATCTATCTGGTCCCACTCCCAAGGGGAACATGCTCCATCCTCAGTGGTGGTACCACCAGAAGGTGGTGCAGAGCCAACAGAGGTTGATGTTAATGGCTGGGCCCCAGATGTGCTAGTGCCCAGTGCCATGGTCAGCTGAAGTGGGACAGGAGGATCTGCCGGGACCTACCAACCCATTCAGCCTATGGTGTTGCGTTTTAAACCAACATATGGCTTAGTAATAGAAACAGCATACAGGATTACCTATGACAGTATGCATTGATATCACCAGCAACCCAATACAACAGTGGTATACATTTGCAGAGGGAGCACAACACATGCATACATACTGCATGGCAACTGTACTATGTGTAGTAGACGTGTGACCGCAGCTATGAACAGTTGCCAATCATTGGCTTGTTACTGGGAATCCCACACAGTGTCAGTCATACCAATGTCTCATGTGACACATGTCCAGTCAGGGATGCGATGGCAGTAACACATCCCTATCATCATGTACTGTCTGCAATCCTCACACCATGCTTCTGCTGTGCACAGAAGTGAGTTCAGTGTGTAACACAGGAAACAAATGGTTGCACACACTGACCTGCTCACAGATGGCCCTACAGATGGGGTTTCCTCATGAACAGAGTACTGTCATGTCTGTATTTTAACATGCAGAATAGCCATTACCACACACATGTTAAACAGGCAGTAGTGTCAATGTAGCATAGCTACACTTACATGCTGTAGTTCTGTGGCACATCACCCTCCTGTCATTAGACTATTTCCCACTGTGGAAAATGATTGAGGTACATCCAGATATCATCTGCGATGTCGTGTCAGAGCACCACATTCAGGTACCACTCACAGCGACTGTCATGGGCATGCAATAACATGTTTCCCTAGATAGTGTACTGTGTTTATCTTGCGGATGGCTATGGGAACACCATCACAGCTGTACCACATGCAATCAGCTAGAGGAGGACTGCAGTAGGTGCAGAGGCCATCACCTAACTATTCCCATCTGTTACAATACACATGCTGCTGCTGTGCAGGTGTATACCTTCACATCCACCAGAGAGTGTGTGTGTGGGACAGGCAATGTACACCAGGGAAGGGCTTGGAGACTTAACCATAAGCATCATCTGCCACACGCTGAATAGTACAGGGGCAAACCTTTGACTTATCATTATTATTACATGTGCATGATGTTACTACATGTGCCACAGAGGTGAAATGTTGTAGTGCTGTAAGAACATGTGTGTAGGTGAGTGAGTGCCATCTGCAACAGATATAGTAGACATACATTAGGTGTGGCACACATGTCAGTCCACATGAACGGATGCCATTGTCACCACAACTACACTCTAATGGACAGGCATTGACACCTTTGCCAGGGTGGCAAATACACAATGTAACTACTTAGTTTGCCACAGTGCAGTACTGCACAGGACCACATGCACCACAGGGGATATCTGGTGGTTCTATGGGCTAGGGCATGTGAAAGTGCTTGACAACTGTTGGTATGCCAACGAGGTTTATACTGGGATTGACTGCGGTTGGGAGCATCACAACCCACATGCAGACAAAGGGTGCCAGTACTGTCATGCAGATATGCATTGCTCCATGGGTGTGTAGTGTTTGGCTGTACAAGGCTGGGTGAGGGGTAATCCTTGCCATTGCATCACCCGAAAATGGTGTGCAGTGCAGGGGTGTAGTGTCTGCAATGTCCCACACAGATGGGTACTGCATTATATGACCTGACATCCTGGTTACCAATGTGTATTGCCATAGCTTTGCAATGCATGCCATGTCTGTGTCTGATAGTCCTTCACATGGACATTGCCTGGGATGTGCATGTCCCACAATAGTGTACAGTTAGATGTACAGGTGTACCTGGTTTGGCAGACACATGGCATTTAAAGTGGAACCTGTGTGTTGAGAGGAAGCCTTACAAGACTATTTGCAAATATATAGAGCTGAGTATATTTTTCTGTATTCTGTATTATAGAGCTAAATTGTTGCTTAGATATCTGTTGTCTTACTGTTCTGCTTATATACAGAGATCAGTATATATTTATTTGGTTTTATAATTTGCACTCTGATTCCTCACATCTCTGTTGAAACTGTCTTCCCCACCCCCACCCCATCATTTTGGTTTCTATAGCTTGTGTTAGGTTCCCTTAATTTGACCTGTTAATAGCAGCAGTCTGCATTTAAAGTGGAACCGGTGTGTTGAGAGACAGCCTTACAAGACTATCTGCAAATATATAGAGCTGAGTATATGTTTCTGTATTATTCTGTATTATAGAGCTAAATTGTTGCTTAGATATCTGTTGTCTTACTGTTCTGCAAATATACAGAGATCAGTATATATTTTTTTGGTTTTATAATTTGCACTCTGATTCCTCACATCTCAGTTGAACCCCCCCCGTACTTGGCTGCAGTTTAAATTTGGTGGCTTTTGCAGTGCCTGCCCCACTGTAGATTTGATCTAGGACACTCCCCCAGTCCCATCTCTTTACCGCATTCTACCTAATAAACCCTTTCTGCACTTGCTTTTAGTCCTTTTTAATTTAATTACATTTGCTACATTCTCAAGTGTGCCAGCTTGCACTGCATGTGAATTGTTTTCACTACTGTTTTTGCTACTTTTCTGAAAAAAAAAAAAAAATTGTAAGCCTGTTTCCCACCTTTCCTGTAATTAGTGTTCCAGATACAGATTTGCTGTATCCAGGACTATTTGTAAGCTTCTGAGCCCCCCAAGCTTTTCCGCATTGGAGGGAAGCCTTCTAGCTTATCAGTGGAAGTGGTAAGCACTAGGTAACCTGTCTATCACATAAGGAGTGGTTCTGGCCCAGAATTTGTAGTTATTGGCCATTTGGGCGGTCTTCCATCTCTCTCAACTTTCTGATTTGAAGGCCTGCATTTGCACTTGTTTCTATCCTGTAACTCCTGGGCCCATCTCATTTGCTCACTCAAAAAAAAAAAAAAATTATCTGCTTTTACTGCATTTGTGTTTCTTCCTACTTTATTTTGATTTTGCATAATCTTAAAAGTACTCAGTTGTATTTATTACTGCTTGGTGTAACTCATTCTAAGCCTTTTAGTTTAAGCACTTGGGCTTCAGACCATTTGTTTTACATTAAGAAGGTCTGTGGTCTGCACTGTAGTGGCAGAACAGGTAGCTTATATCCTTCTAAGTTGGGAACTGCTGATTGAGGGCTCAGTGTCTGTTATTCTAAACGTGTATTAATTCTGGTTTAAGCACTTGGGCTTCAGGCCAGTTATTTTACATTAAAAGGGTTCATGGTCTGCACTCTTGTGGGAGGAGAGGCTGGACTTTGCCCTTCTGAGCTGGGAATTTCTGGTTAAAGGCTTATAGTGCCTGCATATTTAAACTGCTTCTTACTGAAATTGGTACACCTTGTTTGCTGTAGCATAGACTAGATCCAGGCCTGCTGAATCTAGCTTTGTTTGTATAACTTGAGCACTAATCCAGGCATTCTTTAAAGTATTCAATTGTATTTATTACTGCTTGGTAGTAACTTGATTAAAGTGTAGCTATCATTCTAAGTCTTTTGGATTAAGCACTTGGGCTTCAGACCAGTTGTTTTAGATTAGGAAGGTTTGTGGCCTGCACTGTGGTGGCAGGACAGGTAGCGTACATCCTTTTAAGTTGGGAACTGCTGATTGAGGGCTCAGTGTCTGTTATTCTAAAAGTATATTAATTCTGGTTTAAGCACTTGGGCTTCAGGCCAGTTGTTTACATTAAGAAGGTTTGTGGTCTGCACTGTAGTGGCAGGACAGGTAGCGTACATCCTTCTAAGTTGGGAACTGCTGATTGAGGGCTCAGTGTCTGTTATTCTAAAAGTATATTAATTCTGGTTTAAGCACTTGGGCTTCAGGCCAGTTGTTTACATTAAGAAGGTTTGTGGTCTGCACTGTAGTGGCAGAACAGGTAGCTAACATCCTACTAAGTTGGGAACTGCTGATTGAGGGCTCAGTGTCTGTTATTCTAAAAGTGTATTAATTCTGGTTTAAGTACTTGGGCTTCAGGCCAGTTATTTTAAATTAAATGGGTTTGTGGTCTGCACTCTTGTGGGAGGAGAGGCTGGACTCTTCCCTTCTGAGCTGGGAATTTCTGGTTAAAGGCTTATAGTGCCTGCATATTTGAACTGCTTCTTACTGAAATTGGTACACCTTGTTTGCTGTAGCATAGACTAAATCCAGGCCTGCTGAATCTAGCTTTGTTTGTATAACTTGAGCACTAATCCAGGCATTCTTTAAAGTATTCAATTGTATTTATTACTGCTTGGTAGTAACTTGATTAAAGTGTAGCTATCATTCTAAGTCTTTTGGATTAAGCACTTGGGCTTCAGACCAGTTGTTTTACATTAGGAAGGTTTGTGGCCTGCACTGTGGTGGCAGGACAGGTAGCTTACATCCTTCTAAGTTGGGAACTGCTGATTGAGGGCTCAGTGTCTGTTATTCTAAAAGTGTATTAGTTCTGGTTTAAGCACTTGGGCTTCAGGCCAGTTATTTTACATTAAGAAGGTTCGTGGTCTTCACTCTTGTGGGGGGAGAGGCTGGACTCTGCCCTTCTGAGCTGGTAATTTCTGGTTAAAGGATTATAGTGCCTGCATATTTAAACTGTTTCTTACTGAAATTGGTACACCTTGTTTGCTGTAGCATAGATGAGATCCAGGCCTGCTGAATCTAGCTTTGTTTGTATGCTTGTTGTTTGTTTGCTTTTAATTTCCCTGAAATGCTGATTCCACCTAAAACATGGCTTTTCAGTGCTTCTGTGGATCCCTAGTGATATCTGCATTGCTTACTGTACTTACTTCCTTGTTTCACTTGAAAAAAAGTTACTGTTTGTCATTTTAGCATTTAAGTTACCTGTAACACATTGCATTTAAGATACCTGGCACTTGCTCACTAAAGCAATTATATAAGTCAGCACTAAAAAATTAAAAGCACTACACCCTCACAAACTCCCCTTGAGTACCTTGTTCCCCATTGGCCCTTTTTTTCAATTATATAGGAATTCCCAATACTATTCTAGCATGTCCAAAGGTCAGTTGTCAATCTCCTCTCCGGTCCAGCTGGTGAATCTGGAAATCTTAAGGCAATGTTACAACTGCCTCATGTACACAGACAACCCTCTCCTCCTCCCAACAAATTCCAACACATGTGAGATATGCAACCATATAGCCATACTGGAGGCTAAGCTCTCTCAACATAGTACTGGCGAAACCAGTCAGGAGGAGAAGGAAATCACACTCACTACAATTCCAGTCTCACATAGACCTACCATGATAGCAAACCAAACACATAAACACACAAAAACATACTCGGAGGCTCTAAATAAAAATCTACCTAAGCAGCAGAGAACTCCAAAGCAGACACCCAAGCAACCGCTACCCCAAAACAAAACACGTGCAACACATAGCTCACAAAGCCAGTGTGCCGAACAGTCACAGCCCTTAAGGCTAAACAACACACCTGATACACTTGTAATAGGTGACTCTATTGTCAGGCACACTGACGTCCCGCTCACCAGGCTGAACAAGGAGAAGGTCACGGTGAGCTGCCTGTAAGGCGCTAGGATCCGCCACATAACACAAGCACTCAGGTCACTCCAAGGCAAGTACAAATATGACTCAGTCATTGTCCATGCTGGTGTGAATGACCTGAGACATACCTCCCTGGACTACATGAAAAGAGACATAGAGGAGCACTCTGAGCATGTAGCCCAGGCTGGTATGGCCCTGACCTTGAGTAGCATCTTACCCTCACCAAGAATGATGCCACAATATGAAGACAAGATGATCAATTTCAGCAATTGGCTTAGGTATTGGTGTCATTCAAAGGGGATCCAATGCCTGTCAGCCTGGGATGACATGCTCGACAAGCCACGATGCTTCGCTAGGGACAGCTTGCACCTGTCACCCCTGGGCTTTCGGATATTGGCAAAGACTCTTGCTACCCCCATAGTGCCCTTTTTAGGCAAGGATCAAAAGACAAACCCACCTCCATAGGTATCACAAGGGATAAGAAACTAAGAGTAATGCTACTCAATGCCAGAAGTCTAAACTTCAAGATGCACGCACTCAAAACTCTCCTTAGCATGGAGAACATTGATATCTGTGCAGTAACTGAAACCTGGTTCAAGGCTCCTGAGAGCACCCCAGCACTACCAGGTTATACCTCATACCATGCTTTTCGGCCCCAAAACTTGGACCAAACCACAAAAAGAGGGGGGTATCTATATTCGTCAAAGATACCCACACTTCCAGGTTGGTGGCACAGCACGAAACATCAGAGAATATCCATGTGCAACTAACAGTGGGTAAAACTGCCTTCCAGTTTATAGCCTGCTACAGACCATCCTCCCAAACCCCGAAATCCCACTTGGCCTTCCTGAGAACATTGGAAAATATGAAGGTCTCTCCAAACACCATTATATTGGGTGACTTCAACTACCCAAACATAGACTGGGAGCAATACTCTAGCTCCAACACCCTAGCCCAAAGGTTCCTAGAATATATAAATTCAAATGCTATGGAACAACTTGTTACCACTCCCACAAGAGGGAAAACATACTGGACCTGATCATCACCAACATGGGGACTCTATGCTCCAGAACAGAAGTGTATCCCTCACTGGTAAGATCAGACCATAAACTAATCTCACTGGATATTCATATCCCGACTCCACCCCCTGCCCTGAAAACCACAGTGAAAAACTTCTCTAAAGCAGATTTCACACTCCTCAAAACCGAGGTGGAATCCTTCAACACCCCCAGGCCTGTGGAAGATACAGCCCAGACTACAGAATCCTTTATAAACGCATTCTATGAACACCTTCAGGAATGCATGGATCATGCAATCCCAAATAAAACCACGACGCAATCCTCCAAAGGCAGACGTCCTGTCTGGTGGACCCCAGCCATAAACAAACTGCAATAGAAGGAGGAAGCTACTACATGATAGAGCAAAATCCCAAAAAGGAAAGGCATCTCTGATCAGTATTAGCAAAAAACTATGGGCACTCATAAAATCGTCTAAGGCCAGCTTTGAGAGAAAAATTGCACAGGACACTAAGGATAATCACAAGGCTTTCTTTAGTTATGTTAGGAACTTGGGTGGGAATTCCCAGATATGCTCAGAATTAGTCCAAAATGACAAAAAATACACTGAACCCACAGACATTGCCAACATCCTAGCTGACAGGTTCAGTGCAAACGTCTCCCCCACCTCCCCACCAAAAGGGCAAATATCTATCCCAACAAAGTGCTGCCCCCCTAACATCTCAGATGCAGAGGTAAAAGCTGCCCTCTCCAAAGCAAAAAACACAGCATCAATGAGACCAGGTGGTGTCCCGGGCTGCGTCCTACATGAACTCCAAGAAGAGCTAAACCCAAACATAAAACTACTGTTCAATCTCAGCCTTACTACAGGATATGTACCCAAAGAGTGGCGTACAGCAACAGTGGTCCCTCTCCACAAAGGTGGTGCCTCAACAGATCCTGGAAACTATTGCCCCATAAGCCTGACTAGCTTGGTCTGCAAAGCTATGGAAAGGATCATCATGGACCTCATAAATAAAGATATTGGGGACCCACAGACACTGGATCCTACCCAGTTCGGCTTTGTTAAGGGCAGATCCTGCCTCTTAAACCTGGTTGATTTCTTTGAAACAGTCACTGAGGCCATTGACATGGGGAAGGTGGTCCACACAGCCTACCTGGACCTTGCAAAAGCCTTCGATACAATACCCCACTCGGGCATTATAGATAAGTTCACCAGCTTACATATAAACCCCTATGTCACTAGATGGGTTGCAAACTGGCTCAAGGACAGAACCCACATAGTTAGAATTGCTGGAGCCATGTCAGACTCCAAACCAGTTACAATTGGTGCCCCACAAGGCTCAATCCTGGGACCTCTCTTGTTCGGTATATATTTCTCGGAGGTACAAGCCAACACGGAAGGACTGTGGCTGACCAAGTTTGCAGATGACTGCAAACTGGGCGCCATAATTGACTCTCCAGCCAACACAAGCATCCTCCAAAAGGGCCTCATAGAAACAGACAACTGGTGCCAGAGCCATGGCCTCAAGCTAAATGCCAAAAAGTGTATAGTCATCCCCTTTGGCAAAAACAAAATGCCCACAAATTACCACATAGGTGGTAATCCATTAAGTACAGAAGAAGTAATTAGGGACCTGGGGACCTAAGTTGATAGCAATCTCTCATTTGACAACCACGTGGCCAAAGTAGTTAGAAAAACTTTTATATAGCCCACCTAATCATGAAGGGATTCACATCTAGATCAGGGGAGGTCATCGTGCCTCTTTACTCATCCCTCATCAGGCCCATAATTGAGTACAATGCCCATTTTGGGATGTACCTTACCAGACACCTGCAGCAACTGGAAATACCTCAAAAGTACCTCACCAAGAGGATCAAAGGGCTCAAACAGATGCCATATGCTGCCCGGTTAATGAAACTCCAGCTCTACTCAGTGGCATACCGCCTGCTCAGAGGCGAACTGTGCCTGACGTATAAAGCCATGTCCAACCCGGAATTAATGGACATGCTGCACCTCAGAAAATCCAAATCCCATTGAGCTACACGCTTGAGAGATTTGAACCTCAGCACTGAAATAAATAGGACATGCTGGAGGGACAGATTCATAACCCAGAGGCTCCCTTCACTCTGGAATAAAATCCCAGTCCAGGTTAGGCAGAGTCCCTCATTGTCTCTCTCAAGAGGAATCTTGATGAGTGGATGTGAGATCGTAGGTTTACCCCGGGTATCACTTCTGTGTCACTGTTAGACAGAGGCACAGTATACTAACCTCGAAAAAGGGCATAGCAAAATTAATTTAAAATGGGTGGCAAAAGCCAAACACACTTTGGCTAGGCTTATAAGTGCCCTAGGGCAGATAGCCTTGTATGAACCTATGAACCTATGAACCTATGTAGTGTACACAGCCTGTTATACCCTGATATGCCAATACTGGCCTGGTGTGGCAAAACCTGCTTATAGTGTGGTCAGCCCTGCACCTGCATGGATAGAATGAACAGGTATTCCTTGGTGTCAGTGGCATGGGTCCATACAGGGCACATGTGTACAGCATTGTCTGGCCTTAGTGGATCACATATGATGGCACCACATATGTTGCAGCCATTCAGTGTGGAACATAGTGAAGGCCCAATGTCTGCATATATGTGCCTATTGTACCGATGTACAGGGTGCCATGCCCTCTGCAGGCTACTGCAGTCACACCATGCCTACTATCTGTCCTCAATGTGCATGTTACTAGCAACATAGTGGGATATCCTAGGCAAGGTTGTGTGTGCATGGCACATGGGTGCAGGACATATACTGGGTACTAGTAGGGCTGCATACTTAGTTCACCAACCCTTTTGCCAGATGTATGGGTATGGCTTGCCAACACAGTGCCATGGCTGACTGACAGCTGTACTCATGAGGTGGCCAATGTGTCATAAGACGGATACTATACAGGAAAACTACAAAAATGCTCCCAGACATGTCCAATAGTAAGACAATCACGGCCACCTCTACACAGGCTCTGACAGACGAACACACACTTGCCATGTTCTGTATACAAACCCCTACCATATCACACTGCAGCAACATGCATTTAGGGCATGTGCTACGGTGAATACTACAAAGCACTGTACTTGTCTCATGCAGGCAGACACACACACACACACACACACGCACACATACAGTTGGCATGTCTGTGATTAGAACACCGACCTAACTACTTTACTATACTACAGCATTATGCAGTTACAGAATCTGCTACCGAGATTACTGGGACACAGCACTCCCAGAGGTGTATTTGTAGATGGGTGACATCATCGGCCTTGCTAACGGTGGGTATAAGAAATGTATGGAGTGTGGGCAGTCTAAAAGCAATTTAGAGTCCACTGGCAAATGGGGACAGACATGCACACACACACACACACACACACACACCAGTGGCGGGTACGGAACACCTGCCTATTTACAGATTACTATTACAATTCTACATACTTACGAATCGCGACACACAGACTACACATGTCAAGGCTGTCATTATGATCGTCTGGGAATGTGGACATCAACAGAGATGCTGGCAGTTAAGATGTACATACCTGTGAAGCTGTGTGTTTAAAGTAGGAATCCATCCTGACCTGGAGTATGCCCGTCTGTGGAATGGATGACTACTATCACTAAACAGGGTTACAATGGCCATGGCCATACACAGAGGCACATAACCGACACAAGGTGTCACTGGGCATGCTCACACAGTAGCACAGGGCTGTTTGGAATGCACTATGTGTCCATCTACACAAGGATATACTGGGCATGCTCATACACTTAGTAGCACAGGGGGCATGCTCACACACTTAGTAGCACAGGGCTGGTCGGAATGCACTACTATGTGTCCATCTACACAAGGATATACTGGGCATGCTCATACTCTTAGTAGCACAGTGCTGACTGGGATGCACTCTGATGATAAACATGGAGGGCCACATTGGCCATACTATTACAGGTAGATGTAAAGAACACATTGTAATGGGCTCTGGTGTTAGTAGTTGTCATTATTAGTGGGAACACTGCTCTACATATATTTGACACCGGTCTTTTACACAACATCAGCTGCCATTCTAGGATGACATGGCTGACAGTAGGCAGGCCTTTGTCACATATCACATGCATCCATTATACAAGGGAGTATGGATATTACCCAAGTCGCATCCGCCCACACAGTGCCATTCCAAAGCAAATGTCCTAAGCACAGGTTAACTCCCATACACCTACAGGGCAACTGCATTGTTTTCTTATGCTAACCAGTGCTAGATGTGTAGTGTCCATATTCACAGCTGGTCACTGTAGATCCAGCAATGGGGGAGTACTGACATCTGTGCAGTGAGGAACACCTGTCTGATGTCTCTGTAGTGCACAATAGCACTACCACCATATACCTCAGAACCGAGCACTGCCACCATATACCTCAGAACCAGACATCCATAACACAGGTACGGACCGCTCCAGGTGGTGTACCCACATACATAAAGGCCACTCCCATGTACTGACCGGTCGCCCCATGGAAGACATCACAGATGAGCCATGTGCAGGACAGAGTGTCACATGCTGCATTTTAGGATGTAAACTGCAGACACCACCATGCCCTCATACCACCAACACACAACCATACATGTTGTATGACATAGAAGAGTACACCACTGTGTGACCTTTGACCTGTGCACTGTACTAAGCTCTACATCAACTGTAGAGACTACACATGTACTGACACAGTTGCATAATGTGTTATGCAACGCAATGATACCACTGTCTGTGACCAGGTCAGCTGTACACATACCAGGGGCCCTCAGTACTTTCCACCATTAGCAGATGACTGTTGCTGTACACCAGTACACACCCTCATGTATGGATATGACATACATGTACCTGCCCTGGGTATGTACATGCCACACACACAGCATACCTGTAAATAGCATAGCTGTTGTAGTCCTTTGTGCAAACAGGTGGCTACAGCCATTACACACATGCGCATGGAATGTAGGTCCATGGCTGCTGAATGCTAACAATGCATAAGGTGTGTTATCAATGTTGACAGAGGTAACATCCCCTCTGTACTGGTCACCCATCATATCATACAACAGTCCATGTGTCATGTATGTCATTATACATATCTACCAATTGCAATGACTACAAACATGACCAAATGTCAGGATTGTAGGACCTACACACCTGTACATGTACTGTTGTGCGTTCAGATAACATGTGTGTGCAGTTGCTGATGTATGCAGGTGGTGTGTATCCTAGTACATCATGCAGCTGCAATGCAGCTTCAACATTGCCAAATGTATATGGTGATATGCTGAATGTACAGAAAGATGTACCACAGGTATGGACAGATGTGTTGAAATAACTAAGTGGTGGGGCATCTTTGCAGATGGATGTTTGCTGTGGACAGCTCACAGGTGTGTCACAAGCAGTCCTACAATACCCTGTGTAACCGGTAAGCAATGGTTTCATTAATTGAAGGACATAACACACAACTTAGACAGCGGTCAGGGTGACAGCGAAGGTTAATCACTTGACACCTATTAATAGGTATGATGTCCCTAGTGCATATATCAGCACTGTTGCCACAGGAAGTGTCAGTACAGTTTGTAAAACGTGCAATACTGCTGTACGTCTGACATACATAATGTGAGCTAGGCAGGTCTGAGATTCACAGTACTGGCATGTGTGGTTGTGTGTGTGTCCATATGTGTCACGTATTGTGGGGAATACATCTCAATTGTTACTCACTCTCCTGTACAACAGTGTACACATCTGTACAGACTGCAATGTAGAAAGCAGGACATAGGCAGGGGCATGTATCTCACACATGTGAGGTATCTGTATGTGCATGACATAGGTATATTAATTAATGAATGCCACAATGTGTGTATGTAGGGCTGACTGGTCCCTGGGGTGAGGATGTATGTTACCGTACTGAACTGATAAGACCCTTCCCACCATCCAGGTGATGCATTCTACTATCCGTGTTGATATCCCCGATCTTAGGCCATACTGACTACCAGTACATGTGTATTCTCTGTGGCACATCATGTAGGTGCACAGTACTGTAATGATGATTTGCACATAGGCAGGGGACCTCATCCCACCAGTAGCAACTGTGTGCGAGTGTGTGTTACTGTGTCGGTGAAGCTGTGAGTGTGTGTGTGTGTTACTGTGTCACTGAATACATGTTTGTCAATACCTGAGTGTGTGGGTGCAGTTGTGTTTTGGCATCCTGTCATGGGAATGTGTATTACTGATTCCCAATGAGGCATCACACTTCCCACTGGCTTCTACACTTGTAATCAACTAAACCACTCTCTTACCTCACCACTGCATGTAACTGTGCCTGTGATGTCACCCTTTATAGATGTCACGTCTGTGGCCACAGTAGCTTAATACACCGCTATCATGCTCTTAGAACTGTAGACATGTTTGTAACATGGGACATTCTCACTGGTATGTGGCAGCTACACGGTGCATGCTGGTATATTCATACATACCTGTGAATAGTCCACATTGACATATGGGACACTAACTGCAAACGCTGACATCCACTGGCACGTGCAATTAGACCAGAAGAAGGACAGCAGAACATCATGACCAACATGCAGTTACTGTTATTACACAAGGCACATACTGTTAACAGTATTGTACACCTGTACTACATGGTATATCTGCTGCCTGTCAACAGTCCTCAACATTTGTAAACTACACATACCATCCTAGTCTGTTCACCCTGTGCATCGGACCATATGAGCATGTCCCTGCACTGATGATGTGGATGTCAGGGATGCGGCACAGGCATCATCATATGCACAGGGTCTTAATGTTTGCTGGAGGCCTAGGCTGCACTGTTGTTACACAAGACACATAATGTTAACAGTATTGTACACCTGTACTACATGGTATATCTGCTGCCTGCCAACAGTCCTCAACATTTGTAAACTACACATATCATCCTAGTCTGTTCACCCTGTGCATCAGACCATATGAGCATGTCCCTGTACTGATGGTGTGGATGTCAGGGATGTGGCACCGACATCATCATATGCACAGGGTGTTAATGTTTGCCGGAGGCCTAGGTTGCGCTGTTGATACACAAGACACATACTGTTAACAGTATTGTACACCTGTACTACATGGTATATCTGCTGCCTATCAACAGTCCTTAACATTTGTAAACTACACATATCATCCTAGTCTGTTCACCCTGTGCAACAGACCATATGAGCCTGTCCCTGCACTGATGGTGTGGATGTCAGGGATGCGGCACAGGCATCATCATATGCACAGAATGTTAATGTTTGCCGGAGGCCTAGGCTGCACTGTTGTTACACAAGACACATACTGTTACCAGTATTGTACACCTGTACAACATGGTATATCTGCTACCTGTCAACAGTCATCAACATTTGTAAACTACACATATCATCCTAGTCTGTTCACCCTGTGCATCAGAACATATGAGCATGTCCCTTCACCGATGGTGTGGATGTCATCGATGTGGCACAGGCATCATCATATGCACAGGATGTTAATGTTTGCCAGAGGCCTAGGCTGCACCATTGGATGACATCATGTGTGTGGGTTTGGGCCTTTGATCTAATTGGGCGTGTGTGGATGTTATGCATGTGTGTGTGTTGCAGTCCCCTACATATGTGTCCAGTGTGTGCGTGTATGTATGCACACAGTTCTCCCATGTATCTGGCCTACACAGGGGTATTATTGACAGCTGCAGACTGTACAGGCAAGGTTTTACAGTTCACAGTGTCCGGCCAGGGACATCTGACCTGTGTCTGCCAGTGGTTGCACGGACACTACCAGACAGAAGTGCAGATTGGGTACTGTCTGATGTCACTTGTCCACTGGAACCATGTCCCTGTTGGGACCATCCCAGGCCATGTGTATGTGGCCTACTGTGTCGTGGTGTGGACAGCACAGCACCAGATGCACTGCTGCTGCTACTGACTATGGAAGTGAGCATGTGAGGTAGCTCACACACGTAGACCTGACACAGGTGATGTAGCAGGCCTACATCCACATGCCTGACGCCTCACTCCTACAAGATGTTCCAACACAGACAGTTCATGCTCATGGATTGTCATGCCACAGTCAAGGACTCCAACCATGTCACCCAACCGTCTATCCAAAGCATCAGCAATCTGCTGTTGAGCATTTACCATTGCCTAGATGTTGTTCTTTAAAGAATGAACAGCTGTCCTCTGTACCCTCTGATCTTCTCTGTTGCACCATTCAACATGTGCTTGTGCCTCCATTACAGCCTGAAATATGCGTCTGGTGACACCAGCTGCTGCGCTCTGTCATGCAGGAGCATGTTGGCCAGAGGTCCTCCTATGAGCAGCACTGGCCATGTGCCTGTGTGGGGCAGCAGCAGTAGTTTGGCTGACACCATGGTGTGCAAGCACACCTTCCATAGCCCCCACACTTTCCTGTTCCAAGCTACCATGCGACAACTGTCCTTCCTCTATGGCCATTGGTGATGGGGTAAGTGCAGGTATGGGATCTGTGTGTGGGGATGAGGTGGATATAGATGTAATGGCAACCAATGGCACAGTTTCAGCCCCTGACAACTCTGCCTGTGTCCCAATCATATGTTCATCATCACTGCTAGAGTCTGTATGGACACTACCATCAGATGTACTGCAGGAGGTCAATGCACCTACATCACCTGTGAGGGCAGACAAGAACTGTACATTGCAATCTATACAACAGACACACACACAGACACACACGCATGTGATATGACAGAAGGCATGCAACATGCATGTGATACGGCAGACGGCATGCAGTGCAGACAATAATAGTGGGAGTTATCATACATCCCTGGGTTGCACACAACAGTATGCTTATGTCATAGCAGATGGTATGCAAATTACACAATAATAGTAGTAGTTAGCATACATCCCTGTGTTACACCATGTGGACCAGCACAGGGTAACAGTACCCCTGCCTGATGTGTGGCATATGACCTTGATAATCACATGTAGTACGACATGTGATCTGCTGACGTGTGCAATGATATGCATACATGTTTAACACAATGGTGTCCTGTCAAATATACAGTGGGGCAATGGTGTACCAATTCAGTGTTGTCTGTCCACCCTACAGATATACTGCACATTTAGCTGATGTGCATGGCCATTGCAGGGAATCATGAGGCATCTCTAGTGCTATACAGTGTGAGTTACAGACAGGGTTCATAGCCATGACTGTGTTCAGATGCAATACATATATACTGTGGAATGTAACCCACGTCACTGAGGTGTATACACACTAAACCATGATGTGGAAGTTGTGACACAGGTCACTGATGGGTATTCGGATGACATCCCAGCACATCTGCAACCATATTGCTGCAGCTTGGCAACTATGGCCAGACATGGCGAACATGTCGGTACACCATCTCCCACATGACATCTGTGTGCCACACACACACACACATACACACACACACACACACACACACACACACACACACACACACACACACACACACGGAGCTAGTATGACATTTATGTCCAACACCAGCAGCAGGAATGTACTGTATCTGTGGCCTGATGTGGATACTGTACAGGTGACTGCTGTCATCTTGCAACGTCCTCAACATGTTCAACACATCTTATGTGGTGCATTGATGTTACACCTACACAAGATGTGCGCAGACCTGTGGGATGTCTAGTGTTCCACATCTACAATATGACCATTATACAAAGGCCATGGTTGAACCATGTGTAGCCATTGTACGACAGGGTGTACACACAAGCACAACACGTCTACTGTGAGTGTTGCTCCATGTCTCTGGCCATCCTCCATGGCCATGTGTGTACATGTGTTGTCCAAATTATTGGGATGGGCATCTATTTCACTTGTCGGTGTTGTCCCATATGACATATATGCTTCACTGACAACAGGGTTATGCAGATAAAGGGTGGTATGTGGGATATGTTTTCAGGTTAGGTAGGCAGTGTAGCAGCCAGGCCAATAGATGTCATGGACATGTCAAGACAGCACATCACATTGTGTGACATTCATATCAGGGCTATGATCCACACCAGTGAAACCTGTGTGCTGGCCATACTCCAGCCCACTGTGTAGTACTGTTTGTATTCACCACATGTGTAGATCAGATCTGTAGTACGTCCCTAAAGTGAACAGCACCTCCACCATTGTATGCACAGCTGTCAACACATCTGGAAATAAAGTTTGTGAGGATTCATGTTGGTGAGATGATTCACATAGTTTGCAAGTGTTGCGCATGGGTAGTCATTGTGATGCATTGCAGGTCCGACCTATATATTGTGACAAGACCATACATTATGTGTACATGTTGTAAATGGCCATATGGCAGATAGATTTGTGCATTACGGTTCCTGACAAATAATAACACTCTCACCTGCAACAGGCTGCTGTCGTAACGGAACGCCAGAGGTACCAAAATAGGAGTAACACAGCAGTATGAGCATAATCCATCCCTGTATAAAGGCTACAGTGTGCAATGTGCATAACACATACACCGGTACATTAGACTATACTATGGTGTATGCACATGTGTGCATACACAGAGTAGCATGCTATAGTATGCGGCATATGTGTATACATGCCTTGCATATGATGTTACATTACATATTGTACAGTGCCACATGCAACTATATGGAATATAGTTGTTATAGGTGCAGTACTGACTTACCAGGCAACTCCAGGCTCAGTGGTTGAGAAACACCCACCTCCACAATATCAGCTAAGGCTTGTGGATGTGGTTCTGCAGGTGTCCCCAGGTTGGCCAGTAGCTCCTCGGTACGTGTGAGTGGGGACTGGGTTGGTGGTCCACCACCTGTTGCACCTTGTTCCCTGGTGATTGCATTTGCATGCGGTTTTGCCCATCTAATGAGATCTGTACAGTGTCTGCGCATCTGCTGGTATGTGCGGTTGTGCCCCCCTACATCATTAACCCACCTGCGAAGTTCCATCCACAGGGCTTCCAGCTGCTGTGCATCCTGTGGAACATGGCTGAACAGGGTATCCTGATTGTCGAGTAGGTATGGGATGAGGGCCTCATCCTCCAAGCGTGTAAAAGGGGGAAGCCTTGCATGCAGCATACCTGGAAGACATAATGATGGAGGCAGGTCACAGTAACTCACAGAGACATACAGAGCTACAGCTGAACATACATGTGTATCGCATTAATTAAGTTTAAATAGTTGCATTTGCAAACCTACATGACACTGATGTGTTTGTGTCACACACATGTGACACTCAATGTTGAATGGACATTATCACCATATATATGTGTGTGTGTCACCTGATTACATTGGTCATACTCCATGTGGTTGCTGTCTTGATGTGGGCATGTCTGTTTGCCTGTACTAGTGTTCCTAACTATCAGCATATGGCTGGATGTGTCCACATTAATGCAGTCGACCTTGATGCAGTGTATATGTCACATATAAGGACTTACACTGCCTTAACAGACATGATCTGTGACCCTGCAGACATGTTCATGTAAGGTTTTACATGTATGTGTTCTGCCATATACATCTACATGGCACTGTAAAGCGATTCAACATCCTGCCATGTATCACCTGTGTTGCACATGTGATACACATGGGACACTGGCTAGCCAGATGGTATTTTCAGGGATGGATATCAACTATAGCATGTACAGTCAAAGTCAACTAGTAGGCTATATGCCATGGGCCATGTATGAATCTAGGATGAAAGGTTACCTGGTAGTAGCTGACAGGTGGGTCTGTGGAGCCAGGTGGAGCAGTGCCATATTACTGATCCACAGGGTTAATGATACATATACCATGTGTTACCATGTGGTCATCACACCATGTCTGAGAGGGAAGTGATGTGCAGCTTTGACGAACAGGAATGCATAGTATGGCAGGACTATGTCAAGTGTATGGGAAAAGGATCTGTCCAGCATGTGGTAGGTGGATGTCCATGAAGTATGTGTTCGAGATCAGGATGAGTACGTGTAGCATGTCCAACATCACTAGGTTGGACATGGATTTATTCAGGGTATGCATCATGCTACATAGTGGAGATGGGGAATGGGAAGGCTGGTGTAGGCTATCTGCACATGGCCAATACCCCTTAAAGGAAATATGTGATCTGATATGGGTCACTTGAGTGTTCTGTATGGCTGGACAATGATGTCTATATTCATGGATGGCACCCTATCATTATTAGGGTTGCCACATATGACTACCTGACAGGTGTGGTGACGTGGCTATCACAGGAAAGACAACTGCCCAGCTACATCCCTCACACACAAGTGTCCATTATGTTGGCCGATGCCTAGGTGGTAGTTCATGGGTACAGGGTTATTAACATAGGGGTGACAATGTGAGTCATAGTCATTTGCATGCTTCACTAGGCAGATGCCTTCTGTTTGTCTGTGAGGTATGGACTACAATGAGGGGGAATAGAATTCATTAACCCTGACATACTGTAGCTGCCACTGGTGTGATGATAGTGCATTATTCAGACACCTTCTGTAGTGTTGGTTCTGCCAGCAGTCCTGTTGCTAAACACTCCTGTGACATAGGAATGTACATCTAGTATACCTAGTGTAGGTGGTACAAGTATGGTTGATGATCTCCTATGACCTGGCAAGGTTATGATATGCAGTGTGACATCAACCATACTGCCATCTACATCTGTACTGCTGACATCACTTAATTGATCAAGGTTCATGGCCTTCCAGACCAGACTCAGCAGGGTAGTAGTAAAGTACTTCCCATTATCAGTGGTGTCTCCCTCTTTGTGGGTTGTGATACCTGTTGGTCTGCACCATTCAGAGTGTATACAACCTGACATGGAGCTATGTTTTACATGATGTATACGTGGAGAGCATCTTGTTTTGCCATATGTGTATGATACAATCTGTGATGTGGGCAGGTCCCATGCAGACTGAGTGCAGCTTGTACCTGCATAGTTGTGGGTACAGGGGCTCTGTGGTGTACATGGATATATGCTTGTGTACCTGTTGGGGGGAGGGGGGCATATGTTTATGTTATCCAAGACCCTATCTGGATTGCTTGTTCATGCTAAGCACTTGTCCAAGAGTTGTAAGCACTATGTAAGCTAATAATTACTATAGCACTCAATCTTCCTCGTTACCTACAGGTAAGGGTGAACAGGTTTTGTACATACTTTTCTCACTTGCTTAGAGTAATGTAGCTCTTGTACTCACTTTCCTCACTTATCTAGGTGAATGTAGTTCTATATTCAGGCATGTCCAAGAGTCAACTGGCAGTGTTCTCACCTGTCAATCTGATGAATCTGGACATCTGGAGGCAATGTACACATTGCCTCATGTACACAGACAAGTCTCTCTGCCTACCACCCAACACTACAACCTGTGAGAGATGCACATCTAGCCAAACTGGAGGTAAAGGTCTCTCCAACAAAACCTGACCCTGACTGTCATGTGGAGACGGTACACATTCACACAACACCACACTCCTCACATAAGTCTCACTGAATCTACCCCACCATTAACTGAGAAAACTACTCGTGTACCAACACATTAGCTCAATGGTTTCTGGAATTCATAAACACCAATGCCCTGACTCAACATATCCACACACCCACCAGGGGTAACAATATCCTAGACCTAGTCATTACCAACATGAGTGACTGGAGCTCCACACGTGAAGCCAACTCCTCGTTGGTCCGATCAGACCAAGTGCTGAACACTGTTGATATCCACATCCCGCACCTATCCCCCATTAAGGGAACCACAGTATAATATGTCTACAAGATGAACTACATGCTTCTTAAGACAGACATGGTGGACATCATGACATCCATGCAGATGGACAGTAGTGTTACAACTGCTGAATCCTACACAAATGCACTCTATAAGAACTTACAGGAGTGCATGGCTTGTGCTATCCCAAACAGAACCACAATGCTATACTCCTAATTAACTAAACCAATCTGGTGGTCCCCTGCCATAAACATATTGTACTACAGGAGTAAGACATTGTTGCAAATGAGAGTACAATACCATTCGTGGAGGAGCTCACTGGCCAGCCTCAGTAAGAAGGTGAGATGCCTTATAAGATCCTCCAAAGCTAGCTACGAAAACTATAATGCAACTTCTACCAACAACAACCACAAAGCATTCTATAGCTATGTCACATATCTCAATGTCATCAATCAGATCTGCTCTGAGTTACAGCACAAAGGCACGAACATTACAGAAACAATTGATATTGGCAACATCCTGGCAGATCCCTCTCAAAGCTGCACACTCTAAAGGCAATATCACAACATCCATGTAACTGGACAACATACCAGGCTGCATTTTACATGAACTTCAGATTGTACTGTCTCCCCACCTACTCAACATATTCAATAATAGCCGCACATCAGGCATAGTGGCCCCTGAATGGCGCACAGCAACAGTTATCCCACTCCACAAAGGTGGCACCACAATGGACCACTGGACCTATTTCCCTATAGGCCTGACTAGCCTGGTATGCAAGGCTATGGTGCACATCATGGATCACTGTCACAGAGACACTGGGTACCTCCAAACCTTTGACCCCTCCCTGTTTGGCATTGCTAAGGGTGGACCATGCATCCTAAACCTGTTGGACTTCTTAGAGACAGTTACTAAGGCATTAGATGAGGGTAAGGAGGCCCACACAGCCTACCTAGATCTCTCATAGGCTTTCAACACCATTCCTCCTTCTGGTATTATCAACATACCTATCCGCCTGAACATTAACCCCTACGTCATGTGATGGTTTGCAAAGTGGCTCATGGACAGAACCCACACAGTGGGAGTCGCATACCCTAGGTCCAACTGTATACCAGTTACAACTGGCATCCCCCAGGGCTCAGTCCTAGGACCCCTCATGTTCGGTATATACTACTCTGACGTACAGACAAGCACAGGAGGGCTTTGGCTGAAAAGGTTTGCAGACGACTGCAAACTAGGGGACATAATTGTTTCCCCAGGTGTTACAGACACCCTCTGGAAGGGTCGCACTGAGACGGATACCTGGTGTTAATATCATGGTGTCAAGCTGAATGCCTAAAAGTGCATAGTCATCCCCTTTGGATATAACTAATTACCCATGGACTACCACATAGGTGCTAGTACCCTACATACAGAAAAGGTAATACGGGATCCGGGAACCCCAGTAGATAGCAATCTCTCCTTCGATACCCATAATAACAAGGTGGTTATTATATCCTTCTACATGGCCCCCCTAATCTCTAATGGGTTCGCATCCAGATCAGAGGGGCCATTGCGACTCTACACATGTCATATTAGGCCCATTAAATGATACAACACCCCATTTGGGATATACCTTACAAGACAACTGCAACAGCTTGGAAAACCATGCCAGTACCACACCAATAGGATTACTGACCTCAAACAGATGAACTATGCAGCCCAACCTACAAAACTCCAGCTGTACTCAGTTGCATACCGCATACTCACAGGTGATCTCTGCTTGACATACAAGGCCCATGTCCAACCCTGTATTGCTGGATATGCTCCACCTAAACAGAAGCCCCTGAGAGCTACATGCTCTAGGGATATACACCTAACCACAACAATGAGTAGGACGTGCAGGATGGATAGATTCCTGACCCAGACACTCCCCATGCTTTGGAACATGATTCCAATGTACATCAGGCAGGGCCCCTCATGAGCACTCATCAAGGGAAACCTTGATGTGTGGATGGGAGACAGACATGTACCCCAGGAATCACTGCAGTGGCTCTGCTGGACATAGGCACACGGAACCAACCTAGGGGGGTGGCGGAAGCCAACACACGCTAGCTAGACTTACAGATACCCTTGGTAAGACAGCCTAGTACCTACCTTTGCACGTATTACATGTCTTATGTGCATGGATAGTTAAATAGCTCTTCCATTTTACTTTGCTGTCATGCTGATAAACTGTTGGCTCACTAAAAGACACATGTATCCTGTTATTGTGTATTGTAAATGCCAATTGACATAACTAATGTTTGCCTAACATTACAGTAATGCTATGTAGTTTGTAATACATATCTGCCTACAATACTGTACATTACACAGTTATTGGCACAATATCCCACGATGCAAATCATACTTGCACAGTGGCCCAACCTTCCACATGTTATTCTCTGTAGTACACCCATACATATGGCTGCAGTTACAATATAGGAACATATACTATCCCCTGTTATAGCACATACTTGTTGGACCAGCCCTGCCACTGACATCGGCTGGTGAGGAGTATTTCTGTTCAAAGCCCTTATATAGCATCCCTTGTGGTGTATGCGGTGTTTGCCTTGCGACCTACAGCAGTACACACAAATACTACAAGCGTTACTATGCTCAACAATACATCGCTACAAGATAACTGTTTCCACTATATGGATTGCGTGCACTTTAAAAACTACAAAAAAGTACTACGTACACAGGCATACTGACTGTTCTACATACCTTATTAGTAACCCGAGGTGTTGTTAACTGTTGATTCAATCCTTTTCGGTTTGTGTTTCAATGTTCTTTGTAACGTTCCGCTGGTATATACAGATGGTTTGAATGTGTGATAACACGTCCTTTTCTAGTTAAATATTGGTAACATGTGGTATCCTGTCCACCAATTGCTGTTCCAAAGTAGTTAAATAGATGCACATCAGCTGTGCAGCTACTCCATTAGCCGATACCATGGCAACAGTGGTGTATAACTAAGTACTCCTTTTGGGCACTGTCCGTTTGCCTTACTTTCAAGGGAGACGGCCTAGATGTGTTTTTGCGATATATTTCAACAGCTATATGGAGACACACAGAGATATATTAACTTCATGACTCCCGTGGACTGTGTGTAATGACTAGATGATTTAGTTCTACATGTGAGTACAGCTATTATATTTTGGAACAGTGCTACTTATGCAGGGTTTGTTTGTACCTGATACTGCTGCAGATGTTTAAGTCTGGCAAGGATGTTTGGCCAGCTCAAGGCAGTATGGCTATGCATGAACTGTTATGTAGTGTACAGTGTGCTCACCAGACATCCTTGATTTGGTGTACAAGTGTAGCATACTGTGCTGTTACTCATTAATTGCTAACACATCCCGCTGTATGCACAACCCTCTGAAACGGGATTAGTGCAAACAAACCCTGTTACATCAGCAACTGTTCCATTGTATAACAGCAGTTATTTCACATAGGACCATGTTAGTGTGTCTCTGACAAGGGATGTTAAGGCTTCTGCAGATGTCGTACAGTATGTGAATGATTTGTGATGTTATTACAGTTTGTACTGTAATATGTTTGGGTGTGGGGGTGATGTTGGTGGGTGTGCTTAGCAGATGCAGGTGTGTAGGAACTGCTTTTATACATAATTGCTATGTGAGTGAGGGTTCCTTCCTTATTTGAACACCCATCCTTTTGTGGACTAATACAATGGTAATTGCAGGCTGATTCATTAAGACACTGTTATGTGGTTCCTGTATAGCATGCAGGTAATGTTAGTCCTTGAATCCCTTTGGTAATACATCTGAATGTAATAATGTGTTGCTACATGATAGCTGTGTATTACTGTCATAGGTATTTGCAGTCATTGTAGTTTTGTTGGTGACTGACCCTCTTTGGCTAGGGTTGCCACCTTTTCATATGGCCATAGTGGGACCTTTTTGGGACACACATATGATTTTACAGGCCGACACAAACCCACTGTCATTACAAGGGACAGAACTTTCCTTTCTTCCCTAAATATAAGCTTATTCTTGTAGTAGTTTAGTTGCTTATCCTTTTTCCTGTAACATGTAGGTATTTTATATACAGAAATAACCATTGTATGCAACTATTACAGTACATATGGGACATAATTATGTCCTACAATTCCAGGACATTTGCCACGTTTAATATATTTGGTCAGGACACAACCGCCCAAAGAGGGAGTGTCCCTTGCAAAGTGGGACAGGTGGTAACACTATTATTGGCTCATGTCCATAGCACATATTTGTAATAGTGTATAGGCATATACTCTCCATATCCTTTGTTCATAAAGGCTGATAGTGGCGGAATGTTTGATTGCTATGGTCCATGTTATACACATATATGAACACTTCAACTGCTGTATATGGGAGACCTATGGAATCCCGAAATAACAGTGTTCCGACGCACACAGTACCGGGACCAGACTCCCATACCCCACATTACCGGCATCGACAGTAACTCGCGAAGGTAACATGAACATGGAACACACAGATGCACACACAGACACACTGCTACCCAACACATCCAAACAAACCATCCTATACTACGTATGAGCAGGTGGCCAAGCCCCCCTACACCCCCCATGTAGGTGTCTGTGCCACCCACACCACCCCCTACTTTAATATTCTACATCCTAGGTCGCGCAAACAGACGCACAAAGATAACCCACAACCACACATTACAGTCCCCAAGAACACACACCACACATGGAACACACACTTACACACACTACAGCCCTAAGAAACACACTTACACACAGTAACCTACCCGAACCGCAACACCAGAAGCATTGACTAACTGTCCATTAACATCGTGAGATTACACCTCGTGCATCTGGTGTTTTGGTACTGTGTTCTTTCAGACCTTAAGCCTCGGGATTACATGCGTCAGTATGTAAAGCAGTTGGTATGTGGTAGGTATCCCATTTATATGTACCTCCATGGTTATGTAGATGTTGTTAACCTATCTATATATCTACATATATATGTATATCCCCATATAGCGACATAACTCTCTCTCTCTCTCTCTCCCTCTCTCTCCCTCTCTCTTTATATATATATATATATATATATATATATATATATATATATATATATATAGATATATATATATATATATATATATATATATATATATATATATATATATATATATTTATAAACATACACCTTTCATTGGGTACATGCCGGTTTGTCCTATTTCAACACATTCCTACCTTTTGTGTTTTATCCTTTCAGTATACACGCCTGCCATTGGTACATCTCAGGTAGCTAAGTGGTATTTTATTGTGATGAATGTGTACATGGTTGCGTGTTCTAATTCTGGCAGTGATATCTCACCTCTCAGAGCAGGTACTGGTAGTGCAAGGGTGATTAACGCACATTTCAGCGGTTGTGTGTTCCACATGTTTATTATTCTGTGGAGAATTACCTATATATCCAAGCTGTGTTTAAGGTATACTATCTAACAGGTACACATCTTTGAAGATTTCTCTCAGGGATACTCCCCATTATTTGGAACTACATTCCTGATTACATTATACAAAACCCCTCACTGACACTCCGGGAAATCCTTGCAGAGTGGGTGGTGAACAGTAGCTACACCCCATGGATCCCACAAGTGGAACTGCTCCACAGAGGGACAGTTAGTTAATTGATGGGGTGGTGACAGCAGACACATTTTGCCTATGCTTATGAGTGGCCTCAGCGGTTGGGCATGTACCTACCTATGAATCTATGAACCTGTACATACAGTATGGACACATGCTGATAGCTTAATTTACTGTTCAGGTATTGACTTACTTTGTGCCAATGGCAGTTGTGTGTACAATAGTTGAGGGCTACCTGTGTAGGATGCACGTAGTAGACCACCTATACATGACAATTTACAGGTGGTCGTGTGTGTGCGCCATCCATGTTTGCTGTGTGTGCTGGTGGAGAAGGGTGTCAGTCTATGAGTGCCTACACTGTCAGTGTGTGTGCTATATATTCCCTCTTTGCCAAGGCATGGGCATACTGGGCACGCCTCCGTCTGCCTACTGGGGCTAGCACAGGGTGTTCATGGTCTGAGTCCTCCTGTGCCTGTGGGTCCCTTGGCAATGGTGGTGGGCTGTGAGGGCCTTCATCATTCTGTCCCTGCTGCAACTGTTTCCGCAGGATCATATTGTGTAGCATGGCACATACTATGAAGGCGTGGGCACATATTCCTGGAGAGTACTGCAAGGCTCCACCAGATATGTCCAAGCAACAGAACCGTGATTTCAGCATCCAGAACATGCACTCTATGATGATTCTGGTTTCAGCGTGTGCCTCATTATGGCGTTCTTGCATGGCTGTGTGTGCATTTCTGATGGGAGTCATCATCCACGGTTCCAGTGCATAGGCAGCATCCCCCACAGGTGTCCATATGGGATGTCCCCCCTGGAAAATACCTGATACAGCTGTGAGGCATGCCAGATGTGGGAGTCGTGATAGCTTCCTGGGCTGCCAGCACACACATCCATGATAATGCCCTGGGCATTGTACATGACCTGAGAGTTGATGGAGGGGAATTCCTTGCGGTTTATGTACTGCCTACCCTGCTCATTGGGTGGTGACTTGATATGTATGTGCGTGCAGTCTATTACACCCAGTACCTCCGGGTAGTCTGCCACATGGTGGAAGAGATGCATATTGCTGGCCAACACC
This sequence comes from Protopterus annectens, assembly GCF_019279795.1. NCBI lineage: Eukaryota > Metazoa > Chordata > Ceratodontiformes > Protopteridae > Protopterus > Protopterus annectens. The sequence continues at coordinate 350,401,871 of NC_056750.1, forward strand.
TCCTGTGTTCAGGGGAAGTATATGTGCTCATTGGCATGTGGTAACATGGTACCCAGGAACTGGTGTAGTACCCTGGATGCTGATGCCTGTAAGATCCCCATGATATCCCCAGCTGGCCTTTGGAAGGTACCTGTGTCTAGTATTCTTAAGCTTACACATACCTTTTTGTCCACTGGGATGGGCTCCCTTCTCTTACTTCTGGATCTGAGGCATGGTTGGCACAGCTCAACAAGTTTCTGTATGATGTCCCTGTCCACCCTGTAATGCTCTACTATTTCCAGATCATGTAGCCCCTGGTAGGTTACCCTGGGTCTGAACACTCTTCTCCTCCTCTGGTGCCTGAGATGGTTGTCAACATCATCCTCCACACCACCATCAGTCTCCAACACATGCTGGTGAATCAAAGCTATGGCAGCCCCTAACATATACATATTAAAAGTTCCCCTTTTGTATACACCAATGGTGTAGAGTGTCTGGGAATACACAAGTGTGTGTGTGCAGCTTTCACACCTTATACTATTGTGAAATGGATGATGTTGGTGTAACTGGGTGTGCTTATGCTGTTCCAGCTGCAGGGTATCTTAATTATTATTTTTACAGCAGGTACTGCTATTGTGGGGCCTTTGGTGTTGACTTACACTTGTCTGCCGTGATTCATCTATTGCCCTTTACTTCTATTTTCAACCCGATTCCCCTCCCATTGTCAGGTATGCATCCAGCTGCCACCTTTCTTGTTTTGTGCTTCCACAACCCAGGATTGTGTTGGGAAATGTGTTATGTAGCTGATCTACTGCAAGTGTGCTTTGTTCTGCTGTGACAGTTCTCTTTTCTTTGCTGCACGGCACCTCCCCTTTCCTGTTCTTCAGGTAGCTGCTAGCAGCCTTGTTAGCTGTTGTCTATGGCCCACTGTGAGTTTCTAGGTGTTAATTACTCATTTGTACTCCAATTACCATGCTGCAGCATTTCCTTATTGTCTTCCCATATCCTTTCTGTTTCAGCTGTGGTGCGTGCCGCGCACAGCCGTTTACCGGGTTTCATGCACATTTTCATCCACGTTCACATGAACTTTCGGTTACCTTGTGCGCTCTCAGCTAAGCTATGGCTACTTCCACACCCCTAGCATGCAGCTTTGCTTAGCAACACACAATGTGCTTACAGCTACGGTGGCACGCCCCTCTCTTGATGTCATGTTTACCTCCAGGCCACTCCTCGGTGTTGTAATGCTACGTCGTGTGGTACATCCTTATGCCAACAGGGCATTTGTGATTCAGTATTACTTGACTCATTTGCATGGCATTGACTGCTAATTCCTAGTTACCACATGGAACACTGTCACAGACACTTAGCAACCCTTCCACCATGGTTGTGGTGTAGCATGCGTGCCATTGACTATTATGGGGATATCATGAATTGTGTTACATTACAGTTTTATGACATCTAAATATATTTTCCTTGTGATCCCATTTGCGCACCGATGCACTGCGGTTTTACTTTGCATTGGTGTGGCCATGACATTAAATGTTATTTTTTATATGTTGTGCATGTTGTTTTATGCCATTGGCTATATATTTAGCAATTGGCATATATTAACTTTATAATACATAAGTTTGGTCCGGTTTCATGGCTCCAATTTTATGTTTGACAAAATGTAAACCATTTTTTTTGGTTTACATTTCTACATGCTTATGCTACGCCTGCACCACTTCATGAATCGCTATATACCTTCATTTGCATGCTACACTGCTGCGCATGGGGTAATTAGCATGCATGTGCCAGGAGCTGTGCAGCTCTGGAGTACACTGGTAGTGGATGTGGAAACAGCTCCTACCTGAATCGCTGACCATATTTGGCGCTAGATCGCCGATACTAGTCCGGCGCATGGCGCAAGCTTCATGAATCCCGGGGATAGTGTTTGGAATACTTGGGAGGACTTATGGAGAGAGAGTTTTGATAAGAGTTTGTCCACAAGAGTGTAGACCTCAAGAACCTTCTTAAATGTAAAATAACTTAGCCTGAAGCTCAAGTGCTAAAACCAAAGCTAAGAGGCTTAGAATAACAGATACATTTAATCAGGCAACTGATCAGCAGTAATAAATGCAGCAAAATAAAATCAATTGAACATTTAAAAGAGTGAGCAGTTAAATTTAAAGTTAAATAAGGCAATAAAGTAGGAAGAATGCAGTTACAGTAAAAGCAGCTGAATAAACTGTATTTTTTTGTTGTTGAATGGAGAGGGAGGAAACAGAAGATAAATCAAGATTAAGAAACTAGAGGGTTTGGCCTAACCAAATGCTCCCTCTGTACACAGTAGACTTAGCTGATGAGATGGGACTGGAAGAAGTGTCCAAGATCAAAGATGAGAGGGGGTAGTCCTTCCCAAATGAACTCACTGTACTCAGTTGAGTGAGCAAATTAGATGGGACTAGGAGGAGTGTCCAAACTCAAATTTACAGCAGGGGCTGGTAATTCCAAAGCCACCAAATTTAAGAATACAACAGTTGAGCAGGAGGGTGGGAACAACAAAGAAAATGCAGGCACAGACTAGCAAAATACAATGAATCAAATAAATACATGCAGTACAGTTTTGTTAGCTGCCACTGGAACAGATCATGTGCAAAAATGTATATTTACATCAGCTTTGTATTCAGGTGGTTATAGAATCAGTCACATTCATCTAGGAAGCAGCTCTGCTACTGAGCACATTTTCACAGAAATGTAACTCTTTATACCAGTAATATAAAAGAAAAGTTGTACCCTCAGGCAATCAGATAACACAAAGTGGTGTTTACCAGTAGTTTACATGTCCATTTTCTCATTTCCTACATGGATTCATGGTGTCATGTCAACTGTTGCCATCTCTCTAGATTCAAAGGAACTCTCATATGTTTTTCATCAGTCATGTCTAACTGCTGTATGTCTTCTGTCACACAGTCCAGCCATCTCTTTGCAGAATGTCCTCATTTCCTCTTGCTTTCTTCCTTTCCATCCCAATTCTTATTCAGAAGATTGTCTTCTTCCTTTCCTGTAGTTTTGCATGAACCACTGTAATCTGCTCTTCTTGGCCCTGACTGTGATTGGAGCTACTCGGGCTTCTGCTCTGACATCCTCATTTCTTCACCTGGTACACAGTGTGCATCCTTCCATATATCTCAGGAATGTCATCTCCACACCTCTAGCTTAATCAACTGCTCTGCCTTCACTGCCCAGGTATCTGTATCATACAGTATTGCTGGTTGCACCACTATTTAATACACTGTAATTTTCAGCTTCTCTGCCATTCTTCTATCAAAAACACTACCCGTGAAATTCTTGCATTTGGCTGCAGTCCCTTTGATTCCAGCCTTGACCTCCTCATTCATATTTCCCTTCTCTTCCACCACCCCTTTCAGATACTTAAAGCTGTTAACTTGTTCCACTATTCCCCTTCTATCTCAATTATCAGCTTCTTCTGATTTCCTGATTCACTGACTTTTTCACTGTCTTATGTACTCAGTTTCAACCCACGTGTCTTCAGTTTTGCATTCTTTTCCCCTATCCTCTGCTGAAGTTCTTGTTTAGTATGCATGAAATATCACATCATCTACATAGAGCAACTGTTTGATCTGTCTTGGGACTGCTAAAGTAGTCCATCACCAGTATGAGTAGCAGTGGTCTCAGTCATCCAGTCTGACTGTGAGTCCTTAAACTGTTCCTACTTGTATCATTAGGTCATTGTACATAGCCTGCACTAATTCTACCAACGGTTCTGGGACTTCAAAACATTTCAGGACTGCCCAAATTGGCTTTCTTCTGACTTTGACATATGACTTCTCCACGTTAATCAATGCCCAGTTGGGTTTTTCCTCATTCATCTCTACCTTATTCTAATCTTTTTCTCTCCCTGCAAACATCAGGTCAGTTGTATTCCATCCTGATCTGAGGACAAACTGCTCATTTCCCATCATATTTTATGCACACCATTAAATTTACATACCAGCAACTAGGCTTTATTTACAGGATCAATGGATTCCTTGAAGATACTGCAAGAAAAGATCTAGCCACTACCTTCTTATTGACAACTCTCTTATATGCTGCTCCTATCCTAACAAACTTAAACAATACTCAAAGAAAGAAACTTGCATCCTGCTATAATAAAATAGCTAATGCTGTTACCAATCTCACTCCTAGGACCCACCATCATCATAACTTAAAACAATTAAACTGGCTTGAACTGGACAGCTACCTATCTTATTTGCAACTAACTATAACACAAACTAATTCCTCATCCAGAAAAATGCCCTGCATAACAAAACGTATTACTACTCTAATGTCCAGCAAGGGACCTTCATTCTAGTAATAAATTCGTATTACTTACAAATAAGTCAAATAATGTTACAGGTGATTCGCTCTACTCCCAGTATGTTGCAAAACTCTGGAATAGTATCCCCACACAAATAAAATTCTCCATCAAACTCAAACAACATCTTAACCAAGCCTACTCATGCACATGTTCAGCACAAGTTTAAAACTTTATGTTCCTCAAATAGAATACTTCCAGCCTCTCACAATGAAATGACAAAACAATTTTTATGCATAACTGCGGCTTTTGCAATCCACTAAGTTGCATGGTGGCTTTCTCTTTAGTTACTTCCACCTCTAAAAAATCTTAGAATGTATAAATGTAACTATTGCATGTGTATAAATGGAAATAGAAATGTAACTACTCTGTGTTTAACTGGAACTTAGTATAATGCAATGTAAGCAAATGGAGCTTTTCTCCCTGGGGCTCCACTGAAAATAGGTATTACGCAATTGGACTTTCCCAGTAAACAAAAAGAAAAAAATAAATAAATATTTTCTTCTCCTCTGCATTTTAGTTCATCAGTCATCCTTGCATGAACCATCATACAGTGTGATAGGAGTTTAATACATCTATACTGCCAATAACTGCAAATGTATAATTTGTTCTTCTGCATTGGTACTAGAATACTTATTTTCCAGTCATATGGGATTCATTTTTCTCTCCATACTGCTATGTGTAACCTGAGGAGCCATTTCTCTCCTAACTCAGCCAACATCTTGATCATATCTGATGTGACCTCATCTGAGCCTTCTACTTTCTCTGTATTCATTTTCCTTAGTATTGTTTTTACTTGTTCTAAGATGGGGCCATCCTCTTCTTTCATCGTAGGGTGTGCCTGAACAGCTTTTATTTTTTTCTTCATTCCAAAGCTGCTGGAAGTACGCCTTCCAGCTGCCTTTGATGTCCTGTGTGTTGAACAGTGTGTGCATTGTAACTAGTCAGCCAGTGTAGTCAGAGAGTACTTGCATATAAGTTACTGAGCATGTGCGAGATCAGTATCATTTTGTATAGTCATTCAATGTGAGTGCAAGCTTGAATGGAAATGCACATGTGAGTGGATTAGAAATAATGAGTCAGTCAGTAAGCTTATGAAGTTTGAAGTATATGTTCCAGTTTTAACTCCTGATGTGGCATGTACAATAAATGACTTTAACCAATCCCATGCCTTTGAATCCCATGAATTTGAATTCACAGTACATACAACATGGTCTCAGAATGGTATCCAAAGTTGAAGCAGCTCACAAACCATGAGGAACAAAGTTAGAAGTGGAATAATATACAGGAGCAAACTTGCAAACAGGTCAGAGGTTATTCAAAGCTATTTAAATTCCTTTCAAATGATTTTCAGTCACCAAACATGTGGCACAGCATTCGAAGTGTTCAAAATAATTACTGAGTTATTCAAAATGTCCACAATACCAACATTATGATTAAAGTGTTTGAAATAATCGTCAAACTGTTTAAAATGTTCAAAAAGGATAAAATGTCTGAATTTTTTTTGCAATGTATTACTTTCTCGCAGTAACTAAGATTTTTTGAAGTGTCCAAAGTGCCTGGAGTGTTTTGAGGTATTTGCAGTGTTAAAATAAAGCATTTATGGAGAGACTGTTGTGCATTTAGCATAATGACAAGTACCAGGCCTATACTTACATTTAAAAGACATTTGTTATGGCAGAGGGATTTTTTGCAGACCTGAACTACTGGTGTTTGATAATATTGTAAAGAACTGGTGAGTGTTTGAGCAAGAATATGATATTTTCATACAGGCTGCATTTTCTGATAAAGACACACACACAAGCATTTATACTTTTCAATTTAGCTGGCTCAGAGGGCGGTGAGTGAGAACATTCATTTGTGTATGCACCTGCTGTGTATGCAGGGGAGGGGGGAGAACTGCCATATTGTGATACATGTTGAAACGCAGGAAGCCTTGAGTGCTTAAAAAATAAATTTGGAGAAATGTGTAACCCTCAAATGAATATTACAATGGAACGGCACAAATTTTACACAAGAAATCAAATGCCTGGTGAAACTATTGCAGCATATATTACTAACTTAAGAAATAAAGCAAAACCATGTAGATTTGTTGATCTATGAGATGAGTTGATAAAAGACTGTCTTGTATGTGGTATTAATGATGCAGTGAGATAGATTTTGCTTTGAGATAGTGAATTAACATTTAGCAAAGCCATTGAGACTTGCCAAATACATAAGCTTACAGGAAAGCATACACATATGCTTACAAATGAACAAGGTGTGTTTGCATTATCTGCTGCACACTGGCAGCAGCAGAAAGCTAAGATGAAAAAGAAATATAAACCGATAGGCAGTGCTGTACCCAGCCTCATTGTTAACTGTCGCAAATGTGGAGACAGTCATAAACCTAAATGGGAAAAGTGTTTAGCTTTTGGTCAGCAATGTCACAAATGTTAAAAGTGGAATCATTTCAAAAGGCTTTGCAAGTCTAAAGTGTCACATACATGTTAAAAGAGAGTATCAGGAGAAGAAAGTAGATCAGATAGAGACTGTAGCAAACTCGAGGGGCTATGAGCAAACTTTGTATGCTGATGGTGTCTCTCTGATTGATAAAACAGTTAATACAATAGACTATCAGTTGTCAGCAAAGAGTGAAATATTTTGTACTGTACAAATTAATGGAAAACCTGTAGAGCTTAAAGTAGACAGTGGATCTAAGTGCAATGGTATATCAGCACAAATGTTTGCTAAAGTAAAAGCTGGTGAGAAACTTGATTCAACAAAGTGTGCAAAACTAGCTGCTTATGGTAGTGAAGAGATTCCAGCTGATGATGCAGTAGTTCTTTCATGCCATTCTGCTGGTAACAGCCATGACTTGTAGTTTTATGTAGTCAAAAGACACATACAATCACTTTGCAATCACTGATTTGAACCCAGTGCCCTTTCCATTCTAGGTCTACCTGAGTTGCATATTGGCCACTCTGGCATGTGATCTTGTGACTGTCTCTCTTGTTGAACCACGTGTTGACCACCATTGATCCATTTGACAGGCAGAAGTCTAGAATGGCCTCTCCTTCTTTATTCCTGTTGTCCTCGCATGTAGACTTTCAAGCCTTATATCCTATTCGGTCTGTCCCGATTCATGTATTTAGGTCCCCCTTTATCAAACCAGCATTCTACTTTATCTAGTAAGCCATCCAACTGCTGCCTGAATGCATTATTTTCTTTGCTATTAAAACCCTGCTGTAAGGCATAGGCTGAGCTTATGACAAGTGCCCTATCCTTACACTAGAAACTGATTTTCATGGGTCTATTGCTAATTCTGATGATAGATGCCTCGCCATCATTTCATCCACTTGCAAGCTGTATCCAGTCAGCAAATCAATATCGAGTGAAGCAATCCTTTATTCGTTTTTGGTAGGTTTATTAGTTTTTCATCCAGGTTTTGCTCAACAGAGCAATCACAGCTAACCCAAGCTGGGCAAATGAACACAAGCTAGCCAGTGGCTTATTGATCCAGGTCAGCTGAGCTTTATGACAGGCACACACTGGCCATTAGGAGCACATAAACACCTCACACTGTTAGCAAGCTTCCCTGGAATATTCCAAAAGGCTGCCTTTAATACATCAATCAATTAACACTAATTAGAACATTTAAAAGGTCTGTTTCACTAATTAAAACAAGCATAGTAAACTGCAACCTATAAAAACAGTATGTAAAGACTAAAACAACCACCAGGGCTAGTCAATACAAAACATGCTTGATTCTATATAATAATAATAAAATATTTAGAAGTTAGAATCCATCACAGTATAAGTAACAACACTGATGTGAAGGTGTAAACTGTGTTTGTTACTTTTTCAATATTAATGTGCAAAATTAATACAAGTCATCCCTATGTACAAAACCATCCCCTTTTCAACAAATCTCTACTGTTTGGAGGTTAAGCAACTTTAGAAAGTTCAAAAATTGCAGGGTTTTTTTTTTTTTTTTTTTTTGAAACAACTTTAAGAAGTTAAAACACACAATAATAATAATAGGAAGTACCATGCAACTAAAATGAAAATAAAAATAAACTTAAAAGAAGAATTAATGTGTCTTGCTGCAAATAGGTCTACTTCCTACTTAGTTTGCACGTAATTATGCATCCAATACAAAATGTACAAGTTGTAATGTGTGCTGATATTTAGTCTTGTAAGTGCCTAAATGTATATAAAGCATCCACCTATTAATAGGCTTGACAAGGGGTGGGGGGTGAGTTTACTACCTCTCTAAGTTCTTTAACCTCAGTATACACTGAATTGAGCACATTTCATTTATGCCAGGTCTCTGGTTAGAATTAACCCTCAATTGCCAAAGGAGCTCTTTCCTTTCGAGTTTAAGTGAGTCATGACCACCCCTTCCATCACTGACCTGTTGGTCAATGGCCCTGAATTTAAACTCGTGTCCTGGATGTTCATTAACGTGCCTTGCCAAAGCGTTGGACAGTTTATTACACCTAATGCTGTATAGGTGTTCGTAGATCCTCTCGTTTAACCTTCTGTCCGTCTTCCCTATATAGAAGACCGGCAGTGACAACACTGGCTAAGTACACTACCTGTTTACTGTTGCAATTGAGTTTATAGTTTGTTTTAAACTTCCACTCACCTATTTCAAAATTACAGCCTTCATCAATAAACTTACAGTACTTGCACATGTTACATTTAGTCATACCTTTCCTAGTTGAAAAACCCTGTTTACTACTCTCGAGGAGTTCTTTCAAGTTGCTGCCCCTTTTGTATACTATCTTTGGTTTAATTGGGAGTTTGTGTCTCAATTCATCATCATTAGCCAGGAAGTCCCAATTTTTTAGAATGATATTAAAGATAGCGTTGGAATCTAGGTTGAATGTGCAAGTAAAACTAGCCATGTAGTTCACCTCATTCCTTTCTCTCCCTTCATTAACCACTGTAACACTCTGGGTCGAACACCTCTCATTTAACAGTGGTACATATACCTTCAAGGTTCTTTTTGTTTTAACTTCCTCAAAAATCTCAGTGAGGAAGTCATGAGGGTAACCCCTCCTCGAAAAGAACTGAAATAAGGTTTCACATTCACTAACAAATTCCTCATCATACGTTATCATTCTAGCTGCCCTTACTAACTGACCTTTTACAACAGATTTCTTTTGATGTTTAGGGTGGCAGCTAGAAAAATGGAGGAAGGAATTAGAGTATGTCGCCTTTCGATGTATCTTAGATACCCAGGTTTTCTTATTATAATCTTTCCTAAGGTCGACATCTAAATAGTCTATTCTATCCTTATTGAAGTGAAATGTGAAGGAAAGGAAGTCCGTAGAATTATTGAGGTACCTAATGAACTCTTCGATCTCAGTGTTTGTTCCATCAAACATCACAAACATATCGTCTAGGAATCGAGTGTAGAAGAGGAGCTTTGAATTGTGGTCTCCATCATTTAGTAAATAGGATCTCTCCCAAGATGCCATGACTAAATTAGCTATGCTCCCCCCACATGGGGAACCCATGGCTATCCCAATTTTTTGATGGTATAATTCCTTCTCAAATTTGATAAAATTGTATGACAGGACCACATCAATTAACTCTCCTACCAATTGACTTTCTTCACTAGTTGCTCCCAGTGACCTTAACATAGCTGGTACCCAATCTACTGCTATATAGTGGGGAATAGAAGAGTAAAGGTCTTTCACGTCAATAGTTACAAAGAAGCAATTAGGGTGGAACCCCAAAGAATTAATAGAACTTAAAAAAGACCAGGAGTCTTTAGTGATTTGCTTTTCCATTACCACATATTTCTGTAAAATACTATCCAAAACCTTGGCACAGGTATATGTGATACTGTTTCTCCCGTCCACCAAGGGTCTCATTGGTGGATCGTTAATGTTCTTATGGATTTTGGGGATTCCAAACAATAAAGGTGTTCTAGGTGTGATTTGTTGCATGTAACTATATGTTTCTCTATCAATACGTGCTTCAATGTATAACTCTTCTATGAAGCTTTTAATTCTGTTATGTGCTGTATTCATCTCACTGATGGATGATTTCGAATAAGCTTCACCATTAAGAATTTGGTACATTCTTGCACTGTAGTCTTCACTAGTCATGATGGTAATGCCACCCCCCCTTGTCCGGCTTCATTAAGCGGACAGGGGCCTCCATAAGGAACTGTAATTCAGTTCTTTCTTCCGTTGATATGTTGTGGTTAATGTAACCATGTTTTGGATTTTGTCTCTTCAAGTTCCTCAAATCTAGTTCCATTGCTCTCTCAAAGATTACCAGCGTGGGGTGTAATGGAGGGTTAAAAACGCTGGATACATAAAATTGAGACTTCCTGTTTAAATCGTTGCCCATAAGGTGTAGCAAGTTGAGTTTCCTCGTGAACAGTTTCAAGTCTATTAAAGTACTAGCCAGGTCAAAGTGGCAGGAAGGTACAAAAGTATGTCCTCTGGATAAAAGCTCGACCGTCTCACTACTAATGTTGTAGTGGGTGTAATTGAACACCTTAAAGTCACCACTCTTATTCAATAGTATCCTACAGCCCTGGTCAGAAAGTTCCGGGGGGTCCTCATTTTGTGTTGGAATTACCACCTCTTCCTCCTGGCCCCCCTCCTTTTGTTGTTGTTCTGCCCACGAATGTGGGAGGCTCCTGGTCGAAAATTTTCACCCTGGTTGTTACTGTTCATGTTGGCCCCGTTGTTGTTATTAGTACCTATGTTGTTGTTTTTGTTTTTATTATTATTTTTATTTTGATTTTGGTTCGCTATCCTTTCACTTCTCCTGGTCTCAGCTCTAGTATCTTGACTGTTGAGCTCCATGTCTTCATCCCATTGGTCCCCATTTTGATACCTTTGTTCTCCCTCCAGAACATCAGCGACATCTATATTTGCCCCTGGGTCCCCCGTGATTAAGGCCTTACTGTTGGTATACACAGGTGGTTTTGGGTATGCTTTACCAAGTCTATAATCATTAAGGTCTCTAGTGATTTTTTTCAAAATGGGGACCAATGGGATGAAGACATGGAGCTCAACAGTCAAGATACTAGAGCTGAGACCAGGAGAAGTGAAAGGATAGCGAACCAAAATCAAAATAAAAAAAATAATAAAAACAAAAACAACAACATAGGTACTAATAACAACAATGGGGCCAACATGAACAGTAACAACCAGGGTGAAAATTTTCGACCAGGAGCCTCCCACATTCGTGGGCAGAACAACAACAAAAGGAGGAGGGCCAGGAGGAAGAGGTGGTAATTCCAACACAAAATGAGGACCCCCCGGAACTTTTTGACCAGGGCTGTAGGATACTATTGAATAAGAGTGGTGACTTTAAGGTGTTCAATTACACCCACTACAACATTAGTAGTGAGACGGTCGATCTTTTATCCAGAGGACATACTTTTGTACCTTCCTGCCACTTTGACCTCGCTAGTACTTTAATAGACTTGAAACTGTTCACGAGGAAACTCAACTTGCTACACCTTATGGGCAACGATTTAAACAGGAAGTCTCAATTTTATGTATCCAGCGTTTTTAACCCTCCATTACACCCCACGCTGGTAATCTTTGAGAGAGCAATGGAACTAGATTTGAGGAACTTGAAGAGACAAAATCCAAAACATGGTTACATTAACCACAACATATCAACGGAAGAAAGAACTGAATTACAGTTCCTTATGGAGGCCCCTGTCCGCTTAATGAAGCCGGACAAGGGGGGTGGCATTACCATCATGACTAGTGAAGACTACAGTGCAAGAATGTACCAAATTCTTAATGGTGAAGCTTATTCGAAATCATCCATCAGTGAGATGAATACAGCACATAACAGAATTAAAAGCTTCATAGAAGAGTTATACATTGAAGCACGATTGATAGAGAAACATATAGTTACATGCAACAAATCACACCTAGAACACCTTTATTGTTTGGAATCCCCAAAATCCATAAGAACATTAACGATCCACCAATGAGACCCTTGGTGGACGGGAGAAACAGTATCACATATACCTGTGCCAAGGTTTTGGATAGTATTTTACAGAAATATGTGGTAATGGAAAAGCAAATCACTAAAGACTCCTGGTCTTTTTTAAGTTCTATTAATTCTTTGGGGTTCCACCCTAATTGCTTCTTTGTAACTATCGACGTGAAAGACCTTTACTCTTCTATTCTGCACTATATAGCAGTAGATTGGGTACCAGCTATGTTAAGGTCACTGGGAGCAACTAGTGAAGAAAGTCAATTGGTAGGAGAGTTAATTGATGTGGTCCTGTCATACAATTTTATCAAATTTGAGAAGGAATTATACCATCAAAAAATTGGGATAGCCATGGGTTCCCATGTGGGGAGCATAGCTAATTTAGTCATGGCATCTTGGGAGAGATCCTATTTACTAAATGAAGGAGACCACAATTCAAAGCTCCTCTTCTACACTCGATTCCTAGACGATATGTTTGTGATGTTTGATGGAACAAACACTGAGATCGAAGAGTTCATTAGGTACCTCAGTAATTCTACAGACTTCCTTTCCTTCACATTTCACTTCAATAAGGATAGAATAGACTATTTAGATGTCGACCTTAGGAAAGATTATAATAAGAAAACCTGGGTATCTAAGATACATCGGAAGGCAACATACTCTAATTCCTTCCTCCATTTTTCTAGCTGCCACCCTAAACATCAAAAGAAATCTGTTGTAAAAGGTCAGTTAGTAAGGGCAGCTAGAATGATAACGTATGATGAGGAATTTGTTAGTGAATGTGAAGCCTTATTTCAGTTCTTTTCGAGGAGGGGTTACCCTCATGACTTCCTCACTGAGATTTTTGAGGAAGTTAAAACAAAAAGAACCTTGAAGGTATATGTACCACTGTTAAATGAGAGGTGTTCGACCCAGAGTGTTACAGTGGTTAATGAAGGGAGAGAAAGGAATGAGGTGAACTACATGGCTAGTTTTACTTGCACATTCAACCTAGATTCCAATGCTATCTTTAATATCATTCTAAAAAATTGGGACTTCCTGGCTAATGATGATGAATTGAGACACAAACTCCCAATTAAACCAAAGATAGTATACAAAAAAGGCAGCAACTTGAAAGAACTCCTCGAGAGTAGTAAACAGGGATTTTCAACTAGGAAAGGTATGACTAAATGTAACATGTGCAAGTACTGTAAGTTTATTGATGAAGGCTGTAATTTTGAAATAGGTGAGTGGAAGTTTAAAACAAACTATAAACTCAATTGCAACAGTAAACAGGTAGTGTACTTAGCCAAGTGTTGTCACTGCCCGGTCTTCTATATAGGGAAGATGGACAGAAGGTTAAACGAGAGGATCTACGAACACCTATACAGCATTAGGTGTAATAAACTGTCCAACGCTTTGGCAAGGCACGTTAACAAACATCCAGGACACGAGTTTAAATTCAGGGCCATTGACCAACAGGTCAGTGATGGAAGGGGTGGTCATGACTCACTTAAACTCGAAAGGAAAGAGCTCCTTTGGCAATTGAGGGTTAATTCTAACCAGAGACCTGGCATAAATGAAATGTGCTCAATTCAGTGTATACTGAGGTTAAAGAACTTAGAGAGGTAGTAAACTCACCCCCCACCCCTTGTCAAGCCTATTACTAGGTGGATGCTTTATATACATTTAGGCACTTACAAGACTAAATATCAGCACACATTACAACTTGTACATTTTGTATTGGATGCATAATTACGTGCAAACTAAGTAGGAAGTAGACCTATTTGCAGCAAGACACATTAATTCTTCTTTTTAAGTTTATTTTTATTTTCATTTTTAGTTGCATGGTACTTCCTATTATTATTATTGTGTGTTTTAACTTCTTAAAGTTGTTTCAAAAAAAAAAAAAAAAAAAAACCCTGCAATTTTTGAACTTTCTAAAGTTGCTTAACCTCCAAACAGTAGAGATTTGTTGAAAAGGGGGATGGTTTTGTACATAGGGGATGACTTGTATTAATTTTGCACATTAATATTGAAAAAGTAACAAACACAGTTTACACCTTCACATCAGTGTTGTTACTTATACTGTGATGGATTCTAACTTCTAAATATTTTATTGTTATTATATAGAATCAAGCATGTTTTGTATTGACTAGCCCTGGTGGTTGTTTTAGTCTTTACATACTGTTTTTATAGGTTGCAGTTTACTATGCTTGTTTTAATTAGTGAAACAGACCTTTTAAATGTTCTAATTAGTGTTAATTGATTGATGTATTAAAGGCAGCCTTTTGGAAGGCTCCACTGTTTTGCATTCTGAAGAAGTTGAGTATTCACTTGCTGAAAAGTGCATGATACTGAACGCACTTCAAGTCTATCAGTAAATAAAAGGAAAAATATTCCAGCATCTTGTGGAGAGTGTCTTGAATCCAACCAGTGAGTTTTTGGTTTCTTTTTCGTTCATCGGAGGTTTCCCTGGAATATGTTGGAATAGTTCAGTTCAACCACCCTCTTACCACTGGCAAATGCCCATGTGCATTTTTGGTGACCTAGAGACAATTTTCAGTTGTGGAGTGGCTAGCCCTAATAGGGGGCAGAGTTTGTGATCCATGCTAGCCTATCTAGCAGCTACTGTGCATCACTGTTAATGCCCAAAGCTGCTGGTTTGTTTAACTCTTCCTCCAGCAGGCACCATCAAGAGTCTGTACTGCTGTCCACAATTCTACCCCCTAGATAAGTTAATAGTAGAAACATTCAACAAGTTTTTGGCTGGTGGGAGGAATCTCACAGAGAGAGATACAGGAAGAGCATGCATTGGCCGGAGGTCATGACTGAACCATGCACCTTCTGCATTGATGGTAACTACCTTCATTATGTCAACTGCGCTTGTCTTTCTTAACTAGCATATTGTGTGAGGTATAGGGACCATTTTCAGTCTCAGCATGGGAGCACTGTATGGTTAAGCACAGACTCAATGCATATGAAAGCAGAAGTGGGAGAAATTAAGCCATTGTGTACAAGGAGCAGCTCATTAACTATTCAGAGCCATAACTTTCTGCACTATCACAGAAGATACATGATTGTACATTATATGCCATTCCATGCTTTAACAAGATAAAAGATCAAAACAACTTCACATTAAGAAGCTGTTCTCTAAATAGGAAAAAAGTATCAGGAAAAAATGAAAGGAACAATTGACTAACTTTCTGCTATTAAAAATGTAAATCAATACCTGTAGGCTAGAAGGTTCAAGTTGTTTGTTCACCATAAATATTTCTTAACATTATTTGGAGAGGCTAATAGTTTACCTACAGTATCACCAGAATTAATTCAGTATAATATTCTAATCCTAGGAAGAACAAACAATATAGAGTTTTCAAACATAATTTTAAAGCAGATGAACTCCATAGAAATCTTTATCTTGAAATATGAAATAAAACTACAAAAGTAAATGATTGATCCAAACTGAGAATCATTGCTGGGGTCTGTCATCCAGATTCCCATCGTGGTGTTCTACTAATAGAGGTCTTCGTCTTGTCCAGGTTGCTGACATGTCCATCTAGCGATGCAAGTGCACTGTAATGTTTTCTCCCTCCAGAGTGTGCATGTATACTGCTGCTCTGACCCATGACTACTGCATTGATGTAGCTTGGGGGAGTCAGTTGCAAATCCATGGCCCATATACAACCTGTAGTGCTGCTTCAACCATCGAGTATGTCTCATAGCACACCACATCTCATCCCCCTGCCAAAATCTGTGAGCTGGTACTGAACCCACACTTTCACTTTTTCAGACTGGGTCCTTCAGTTGCTGTGCTACTATTCTAACTTAAGCTATCCTTTGTAGTCCTGGCTTTATCCCCTTATAGCCTTGAGTAAGTTCCTGTTAATGAAACTTTGGTAGGACAAGTAAGTCTGATCTAATACTACCATGAGTGTTTAGTTTTGTGAATGAAGCCTGGCAATTTTCAGAATCAACAGATTTTTAATGAGAGTTTGAGAATGTTTTACCAAAGCATTTAAAATTTTAGTAGAAAATCTATCTTAAGTTACATCCAAGTAATACGAGTTCACTGAATAATGTGAAAAAGTGTATTTGAAAAAATCTGTACAGGTAACCCAGTAGCTGATAGAAGGAAAACAATAATAAAAAGGGTAGTCAGAAGATGAAAGTTAGATGAGTACTTGTAAATGCATATAAAGTTTGTTTTTTCTCTTGACACATGTAATAGAAGATGCAAATACAATAACCCTTACCCCATTAGAAGATCCAAAGTATATTTTGTAGGACAGTTCAGGATGTACTGATACTTGGTAGAATACTACACAAAATGGATAGGTGTCTGTATGCTTGAACTGGATAGGTATCTGTATGCTTGAACTCGCTAATCATTCTACAAACTGTCATCTGAAAAGACTTTTCCCTGTTTATGGCTTACAGAGACTTGCCTGGGCATGTTGTCACTGTTTCTAAAATAGAGTTAATATCTGAGGTATGCCATAAAATTGAATAATTGGTGCTGCGGTAGCGTTGTCACCTCACTGTAAGACGCTGTCCGGTTCAATTCTCAGCTAGAGCGTCTTCTGCGTGGAGACATGCGTGAATGGGCATACCTTCGTTGAAGGTTGTGTGTCAGGCCTGGCAAGCTGGTACGTAAAAATCAACTGCCAGTCGTTAGCGGACCGGAGTTCCGCTGGGGCGACCCCTAACCGGGAAAAGCCGAAAGACACAAACAAATTCATGAATTATTCTGAAGTACCAGGCAACAATTTCCTTGAGTGACATATGTGTACATATACTCTAGGCAGGTATGAAGAGACCAAAATGCCATGCTGTAAATTGTTGAGTTTCATCATTCCTGTTGCAGTACACAACTTTGACTAGAACAGCAGGGCACACATCTACAACACTGTTAAGGATTAGAGAAATTGTAACATAAGTGGGCTTCCTGAAGCCGATTCTGAGTGAAACTGTCAAAAAGATAATACTTGCAAAAATGACAGCATGGCAATTGTGTAGATTATCCACACTTAAAGTGAGGATGACACACTCTTATTGAGATACTAAGGTAGATGTGTTAGTGGACTTGAGAAATTACTGTGAATAAAAGATTATAAATTATTAAGGAAAAGTACTACAAGATTCAGATGTGTGTATTGCTAACATACTTTGGAAATGCATTTTAGCAGTATTGGCCCACATTTTAATATACTTTTTAAGAGTTGTCTCAGTTTGTGGGATAAACCAGACTACAGAATCCCTCCATCGTATACTTTCCTAAACCATTTTTCTGTCTATCTGCAGAAAATTCTCCATAGAATGTTAGTCATTGAGTTAACAGTGTCACATGATGTCATAATACTGATGCATCAGTCATCATTGTTCTAGAATGCAAGACTAGCGAGATCTTAGTAAGGCATTGCAATTTCAGAACAAAGAAATACTGGGAATTAAATTCTTTCCTAATAGAAGAAAGGTACCTCACTGATCTGGAAGTGGTAAAGGGCTGTTAGCACTTTCCTTTCAAGAGCAATAGGCATAAAAGGTTTTATATATGTGTGTGTGTGTGTGTGTGTGTGTGTGTGTGTGTGTGTGTGTGTGTGTGTGTGTGTGTGTGTGTATATATATATATATATATATATATATATATATAGAGAGAGAGAGAGAGAGAGAGAAAGTGAGAGAGAAGTAAATACAGAGCATTTCCAATGCATTTATGTCTGAAGATGAGAGTGTGATAGACAAAATATAAACTTTCTTTCCATTTTTTATTTTTAATCTGTCAACTTTTCAAGTCTGGGTGCAAAAGATAACTAATATTTACCATGTAAAGGAAGCATTGATATCTTTTATGTACCAGGAAAACTGATTTTTTTTGTTAATGATTCTTGATGTGCTATGTACAATATCCACGCATTGGTCAAGTTACTTGGTACCTCTTCTCATTATGTTTGTCTTTCTTATATACAGTTCTGATTTGTCTCTCATTTAATTGTGTTGTTATGCTTTGACTGCTTTATGTTATATTCAGAATTATATTATTTATTTATTTTATTTAACATTTGTTTACTAGGAAAGTCTAACTTGGAACAAAGCCAATTTTCAGCAGAGGCCCGGGGAGAAAAGCTCCAGATACATGTCTTTGAATTGTGGGAGGAAACCAGAGCACCTGAAGCAAACCCACACAAATGCAGGAAGGACATGCAGATTCCACACAGAAGGCACCCCAGCCAAGAATCGAACCAGAAAACCTCTTGCTGTGAAGCGACAACACTACTGCTGCACCACTGCACTGTCCAGTTTGATTTTACTCTTTATTTTTTTAATTTTTCCAAGTCTTTTGGGTTTCTAATACCATGACAGGAATGGACCCCATTCCTAAGTCAAGTTATGATTAAATGAGTTTCCAAAAAATAAATAATAATAAACTGTAATAAACTCATTTTATGAAATAAATTTACATAAAAATCTTATAATCAGGCCATTTTCAATCTAAGCACACTACTGATATTAATATTCTCATTGAGGCCTGGGGACTTCGCAGCATCCAACCTAAGCTGCCATAAGAGTTCTCTGTACTCCAACCTGGTCTCCCAGTCCCCTCCTCTGGCGTCTGGTGTCACTTGTCCCAAAACAATAAATTTAACCTGCATTTTAGGGCAAAGATTAAACCAGGGTGTCATTAAACCATTCCAAACCTATGGAATGTGGAATGCTGGGAAAAAGTTCCACTATATCAATGGTAATCATCAATAAATCAGGTTTAAATAAACTGCGTTCAATGCCTTTAAGGAAATCCCAAGAGTCCTTGCACACATATTGTAGGGAAGAAGCAATTTTTTTAGTAATATAATCAATAAACTTGTCCAAAGGTTCTGTAATGCTGCCTGCTCCAGAAACAATTGGCCTAAACTTAAGTGGATCTAAACCCTTATGCGTTTTAGTAATCCTAAAAATAACTGGGATTTTGGGTTTATTTACATGCAAATAGTTGAACAATCTTTCATTAATGACTCCTTGTAACAAATGGTCAGACAATAAAAAATTGATCTTAGAGTAGGCTAAGTTCATCTCGTTCCTAAAGATTAACTCATATTGCTCCATATCCTGCAACATGTTATAAAGGTAGGTGTCGTAGTCAGTAGTATACATTAAAACTACTCCACCTTCTTTGTCGGGTTTCATAACCCTACAGCCTTCATTCTTGAGATAATTAATTAGCTGGCTTAATTTTGAACTCAAGTTAATAGGCGGGAGTCTAGTTTCAAGGAATTCAGCTTCCTAATGTCTTTCTTGACAAGCTCCTCAAACACCCCAAGAGAAGGGTGTGTAGGGGGTTAAACATATTAGATCTCAAAAGCCCCGTTTGTATATGGGGCTGGCCCTAAAAATACAATGCAAGATTCAGTTGCCTGACAAACATTTTCAAATCAACAAGTGCATTTGCTATATTAGAAGAACGCAAAGGTACAAAATGAAAACCCCTAGTAAATAAATCAAAAAAATCTTGATTCATTACAATGTCAGTGAAATTGTAAATAGTAAAATTATCTTTTGTCTAAATTGAATAATTATTACCAATGTTATACAATGAATCGTCAAAAGGACTAAAATCCACGAAATATTCAATTTGCTCTACTTGTGCATCATGATCCATCCCTGCTGTTGGTACCCCACTCACCTCCCCCTGTTCTGCCTGGGGGTGCTGAAAATACAAAAAAGAATTCTTTCTCCCCTTTTCAGCCAATCTCTCACTCCTCCTAAGTGGTTCTTCAGGTGGTCTAGAATAATTATCAGCACCACTAATCTCATTATTTCTATCCGGAACTTGCTTAATGTTCCATCTACCCTTCACAGGGGATGGGTAAGCTGTTCCTTCCCTGTACTCAGTAAGATCCCTTTCCAACTTTCTAATCTTACGATTAAGAATTTTCATACAGTACTGATCCACCTCATGGAACACATTGTCATAGTTCTTTTTAACACTTATAAAATTGCTGTCATTAACCAAAGAATCGTTTAAAGTGTGAAGTTCTTTTAGCAAAGTGTCAGTTTTAACTTTGTATTCTGTTATCATAAGATTAAGCATCTCCAATCCTGCTTTATCAAAAATGTCACACAATTTGTTGTAAAAAGAGGTTCCCGGTAATGCATTGTTCGGAAACCTGTAGCAGCGGAGACCTTTAGGAACACGTTGAAAACGAACACATTCCTTTAAATAATCAATCTCAAGCTGAGTGCGCTTATAAGCATAAAGCTTGTCTCTTAAATCATTAAAGTCATGTTCAATGTGAAAGTTTGAATTAGGAGACACAGTATCTTGTTTAAAAAAGAACTGCTGCCCAGCCCAAACATTGAAATTGAAATCCTTATGCTGAGTATCCGTCCAGTTTGATTGTCGCGTCTGAGTTTTTGCAACCTGTTCGTGAGTATCGGTGCTAACCAGTGGTGCTTCATCCAGAAATTCAGTCTGTAGTATATTAGTCGAGCCTTGCGTCACAGTGGACGCTTGCTTCCTCCTTGCCCTGAGGCCTTGTTGCTGGTTGCCAGGCAATGGAAAGCTAGAATTACCATTCCTCATATTCAAGCTGTTGTTCAATTGTGTTAGCAAGACAAAATCTTGCTTAAATTCCGCACGAGTAACTGGAGCCTCTTGAGAATCTTCTCTTAATAATTGAGGCATATCAGCAAAATCAACCTGGTCCAGTCCCTCAGCCATGGACACGCAAGACCAAAAATAATAGATAAGCACCAAAAAACCAAGAAGTAAAAAACGTCCCCCAGAGAGGAAACTTCACTGGAAATGCAACGTTCTCCTTGGCGTTTTCATTGTGTTTACTGAGTTCCCGGATGTACTTCACTTTTCTCAAATCCCGAAGTTACGATTAAAGTTCATGAAATTAGTATTGTTTCAATCTTTGATGTCAGCCAGAAGTGCTCTTTGCAGCACCCACAATGTGCCCAGTAATGACTCCTTCACTTTGTACAGGGTTACATGTATCGGTAGCATGTCTAAATGTGATTGTTGATTCTTCTTTATACGACCCGTTGCTCCTACTACTACCGGAACAGTCTGGGTATCTTTCTTCTACATTGCTCTCATTTCTGCTTGCAGATCCTAATATTTTATGACTTTGTGTCTCTCTATATGCGACACACGGTATTCACTGGGGGAGTCAATTTCAACGATCAATGCTACTTTTGTCTTCTTTTCATGGACCACTATATTGGGTTTTCTAGCAACTATTTTTTGAACTGTTGGTAATGGGTGATCCCATGTGATGTAGACTTTCTCCAGTGTTTTTCAACCCCTTCAGTACCATAATATTTATGCAATCCCCAGAGCAACAGTCTTCCATATTATTATGCCTTTCAGTATATAGTCCTTCTGCCATTCACAACCAACAACGAGGTATGTGACTGTTTCCAATTTGGTTTTACAAAACCTACATTTTTCTATTTCTCCCAAATGTTCAATGGACTTTGTAAACCAGCATGTATGTAGCCCACTATTTTGGTACACCAATACTAACCTTTCATCTCTTGGTTTGAATTTGCCTCTCCTTAACCATTCTGGCATTCATTCCTGATCAACATGAGGTTTTTCCAGAAGTTTTCTATACTTGCAACTATATTTATGCATTTTATACATTTCTTGCCTTCTCATCTGGTCCTTCACCTTATATTCTTTATTTTGCCTTTTGGCACATTCAGCTGCTGCCTGATTTTTATCTACTTCTGGTTTGATTTCCATTCCTGATTGAAGTAGATATGCTTCTGCTGGATTAAGCAGAGAAGTCATTTTAGATTTATTCTCCTCATGTTTCAAAACTTTCACTACATTTGGTTCTTGTGAGGTCAACATATATGTATGGAGACATACAATTGCAGTTCCATACATGTAATCAATTTCAATGAGATCCATCCCTCCTTTACAATGGGGAATATATAATCTTGGCATGCACTGATTTTTATAAATCATTTGGTGAGCATGAAGCATCCTTCTTGTTTTCCTAGCTAATCTATCCAACATGTTTTGGGGCCAATCAGTCACTCCAAAACTGTACGTTACGACAGGAAGAGCAAATTGGCTTGTAGCTTGGATTTTGTTCCTAGATGTGAATGCTATTTTCAGGATTAGTTTGTGTTCTAAGGTATTCCTTACTAAGTTTTATTCTCATTTGTTCATGTTTTACTGCTGATCCTTCATCCATTCCCAAATATTTATACACTCCCTCTTGCTCAAGTTCTTTTGTATCACATTCTTGTCCCAAACTGATGTTTTCTTGGTGCTGCAGGTTTCCTGCTTTAAAGATTGCTTTTGCACATTTATCAAAACCAAATGACATTCTTATGTTATTGGAAAATGTTTTAACAACTTGCAGTTGTGCTTTCAGTTCCTCATCTGATGAGCTATATAGTTTTAAATCATTACAAAGTGAAGATGAGAAGTCTTTACATGTTGTTTTCTAGGAGCCAAATTATAGCCATGGCCTAAGCTGTTAATAGAAGAGCTTAATGGGTTAAGGGCAAGATAGAATAACAGCAGTGACAGAGTGCCACCCTGGAATATCCCCCTTTGAATTTATATCCCTGGGATAATAATTTGTCCTTTATCATGGCTTAACTGCAAAGTGGTCTGCTACTGTGTCATGGTCACTGTAATGTAGTCAATCAGTGTAGGGTGTATCCTATACATTTTTAAGCACTCTTTTATCCATGAATGTGGGATACTATCAAGTGCTTTTTTATAGTCATTCCATGCCATACTTAGATTCTTCCACTTTTACATTTCTCCACTTTGACTTTATTTAACAACAAATGATCTTTTGTCCCATGTGACTTTCTTTTATTGCCCTTTTGTTCTACTGCCATAATTGAGTTTTCTTCTAAATGACTATAAACTCTGTTGGCATCAATTCCAGTGTATAGTTTATACATCTTTGGCAGGCAAGTTATTGGTGTATAGTTTTTAGGGTAGCTTGCAGGTTCACTATTACGTAGAAGCATTGCTTTTCCTGTTGTTAGCCAGGTTGGTGTCTGTTTGGGGTGCGCATATAAATAGTTCTTACTCATGGCTAAATCTTCTTGCAAAGGTGTTAATACTTTTAAACAGAAGTTGAGTACTGAATCTGGGCCTGGAGTTTTTCAATTGGAGGCTTTTCTTAACTTTGTATAAGTTTCTCTGGCTGTTACTTCATCCCATTTCATATCCTGTCCCTTTAAATTTCTTATTCTTTCCGTTACTTCTTCTGTCCAGTTAGCATTTTTGTTATATTCCACAGGATCTTCATAGATACTTCTCCAAAATGTATTTTTTCCTTTTTTGGCAGTCTTTCAATTCCTTTTACCTTGTTTCCCAATTCTCTATAAAACCTTTCTGGGTCGTCAATAAATTGCTTATTTTGCACTTTCCTTTATATTTATCAGTGTATCTTTTACGTTTTCCCACCAGTGCTGAAATTTTTAGTTTATTTGCAATAGTGCATGATAGATCCTGATCTGTTCTAATACTGCTCATTCTTTTATCACATCTATTTTTCTTAGTATTTTTGTTGATCTGTTCCCTTCTCTATATTCTTCTAACAGTGACACTTCTTGTCTTAATTGTTTTATAGTTTTCTCTTTTCAATACTTTCATGATGGTATTCAGTTTTTTCCCTTTCTTTCCCTCACTACCCTGTGTTCTTGTGGTAGGACTTTTTGGTTATTAATTTAGTTGCACAGTAATATATCCTGTTTACTTATGTTATATTGCATGGATCTCTATGGACAGTCCTAATACTGTGCTCATTTGTTTTATCAGACTTCTGATTTTTTGGGGTCTTATTGACCTTCTGCCGTCTATTTCTTTCATTGATCTTAATATGTCTATCTATCTCTATTAAATCAAGGAACTCTTCTCTTACCTCGTTTTCTTCTCAACTGAGGGCACATTTTTTTATTTTCTGTTTCCTGCCAGCATTCTATAGAAAATTGTATAGCATCATCCTGTGGCAGTGTCTCTTCAATTTCATCATGTGTCATCCGTTGCTTTGTTATATGGAAACTTACTGGCCTATTACCAGGGGTGGCCCGTGCTATTGGACTGCCGGACTGCAGCCCCCTCAACAAAAGAACTACAAACAAATTAAAAAAAAAAAGAAAAAAAAAATGTTTTAAATTCGCGGACTTCGCGCATGCGCAGTAGTCAAGTCTACTGCGCATGCTCCAGGCTGTCCAGGTAGGGAAACATGAGGAGACTTCTGTGCACTTTTAAAGTGCACAGACTCGCTGGGGAAACGCGTCGGGGCCGGACTGCAACACCAGCAGTCAGTCTCTCTCGTCGGGAAGTGTTTGGATCGCGGGAATCTTGTCGGGAAGGGTTTGGATCGCGGGACTTTGGATTATTGCACAGGCATTTGGATTACATTATGGAGAATGGGCAGCAAGGACAGGTAAGTGTGTTAATTATTGTGTAGAATGGTAGGGAAGTGTGTGAATGAATCTATGCCTATTTGAATGGTGTTGGTGTGTGAGAATGGTAGGGATGTGTGTGAATGAAGAATGGTAGGGAAGTGTGTGTGCGTGTGTGTGTGTGTGTGTGTGTGTGTGTAAATGCCCCAGGTGCTCATGGTGGTGTGGTAGGGAATACCTCAGGCTTGAACCCTGTACCCTGTATGCAGGTGTTAAAGACTTGAGTTCCCTACCCACCACCATTTGTAAAACAATTGCAGATTTTTGCCTCATATTTGATCTGATCTGTTCCTCATAATATCTGTGGTTTGTAAATGTTGCAATGCTTGATATTTGATGGTGTAGTAGTAGCATTGTTGCCTCACAGCTGCAGGTTCTCAGGTTTGATTCTTGGCTGGGGTTCCTTCTTTGTTGGTTCGTTTGCTTGATATTTGATGGTGTAGTAGTAGCAGTGTTGGGGGTTCCTTCTTTGTGGGGTCTGTTTGCTTGATATTTGATGGTTTA
This sequence comes from Protopterus annectens, assembly GCF_019279795.1. Taxonomy (NCBI): domain Eukaryota; kingdom Metazoa; phylum Chordata; order Ceratodontiformes; family Protopteridae; genus Protopterus; species Protopterus annectens. Next base: position 350,427,117 of record NC_056750.1, read on the forward strand.
GTAGTAGCATTGTTTCCTCACAGCTGCAGGTTCTCAGGTTTGATTCTTGGCTGGGGTTCCTTCTTTGTGGGGTCTGTATCTTCTCCCTGTGTTTGTGTGGGTTTGCTTTTGTGTCCTCCCATGTTACGAAGACATGTCTGCATTATTTCTTCCTGGGCCTCTGCTGAAAATTGTTTTTTTGTTCCAAGTCAGACTGTCCTGATTAACAAATGTTAAATAAAATTGACAGGCATTTGAATTTCAGACTTCAGGTTTCTGAATGTTTAATTTCTTTGATGGTGCAGTGGCAGTATTGTTGCCTCATAGCTACAGGATTTGTGGTTTGATTCTTGGCTGTGGTGCCTTCTTTGTGGAGTCTCCATCTTATCTCTGTGTTTGTGTGGATTTGCTCTGGTATCCTGCCATTTTACAAAGACGTGTCTACAGTATTTCTCCCTGGGCCTCTGCTGAAAATTGTTTTTGTTCCATCAGAAGTAAAATTGACAGGCATTTGAATTTCAGACTTCATAGTCTTCAGAAAATACATAGTAAAACAACTTTTTATTCTAGCAATAAATATATAGTAACACAACCTTTTATTATAGCAATTTTTTAAGTTTATAAGATGACTATTTGAAATTTTTCCTTATTTTTGGGACTGTAATACCCTGTTAGTGACTTTGTCCAGGTTTTTTGCGCTAAGGTTGACAGCTATGGCAAGAAATTAATTCACTGAATATGTTTGAGGGCTGTATTCCCTCATTACTGGGTTTGTCCAGGTGTTTTGTGCTAAGGGGTTGACAGCTATGGTGAGAACTGAATTAATTAAATGATAGCCATTTAAGTTTCAGTCTTCCTCTCGTTCACAAAACAGCTGATTTGGCATAGTGGTATGTTGCTCTTGACTGTTTTGCACAGGGACCTTGTCTGTAAAATGTACGGTGGTAACACAGCATTTTTCTTTCACAAAGCAGGTGATTTGGCATAGTGGTTTGTTCTGACTCTTTTTTGCACAGGGACTTTGGCAGTAAAATGTATGGTGGTACCGTGGTAACACAGCATTTTATTCTAGCAGCTTTCCAAGATTATACAAACAATGTTTAATGTGTCCCTGGTTTTTGCCCTTTTGACCCACCCCAATAAATTTTGCTTTTTCCAGACTTCTTGTGCTGCGAAGTTGAGATGCAGTTGAGTATTGAGCAGATTTTACAAGGAGTTGAGAGCTGCAGGGGAGGAGAAGTTTAGTGCTAATAGCACAACAGGCTGTGTGCTTGCTTTTGATGCAGAAGGTTGTTGGTTCTACTCCCGTAAGGGGTGAATGCTGAAAGTTAAGATACTAATTATGAGCCTGTTATCAGTTTGCCATCCATTTCCTATTGCAATATTACTAGCTTATTTTTAATGTAATTTAGACAATTTATTCCACAGGGGCATCAGACACTTTATTGTTTGATGAAACCATGAAATATAAAGGTGATTGCTAGCACCAACCTCTTCATTACAGATTTATTTAACGTGGAATTATTTAGATGACTTTTTTACTACTTCAGAGATTGTGCATATTTACTGATAATGGTGGACTGTAGAATTGTGCATATTTACTGATAATAGTGGACTGTAGAAGTTTGAGTAGACTTTTATGATGGAAATGTTCTGAATTGGACAGTTTTGTTTCATTGTTTACTGGAAAAATGTTCAAAGCAATAGGAAGGTGTACCAAAGAGCACATGTATGTTTCATATGCAAGGGGCCTATGATTTGAAAACAGCCCAGAATTAATTTTTATCTGCCACGAGTAAAATGTATTTTCTTTGAATGAGGATTTTAATGTTGTTTCAGTGAATGTGAGTTTCAAGGGCAGAGAAGGTTTAATGCCAAGTTTGTTATGTCTTAGTGTCTGTGCTGTAAAATGCAAAAATAAAACTTTCAAATGAAGTTCAAATCATCATAGAAGTAAATCAGTATGCACATTAGTGTTTATGGTAAATGGAGTGAAATAGCAAATTGATGGATCATTGGAATGGCTGCAGGGAGGCTCCATTCGACCAGGGTTTTGTGAGGGGGAAGGGCAGCAAACTTAGACAGCCCCAGCTGAACCATACCTCCCAACTGTCCAGATTTTCAAAGAATGAATAGATGTTTTGCTTCTTATTTTTGATTTGTTCCTCATAAAAATTTGTGGTTTTCTGGCAAATCATTTAGGAATTAAGTCACTAAATAATGACACACCTAGTTTCAGACTTCATAACCTTCAGAAAAATGCATGCTAAAGTAAGACCTCTTCTATCAACTGTCCCAGTTTATACAAGAGCAATTTTTAGTACTGTTTATATGTTCCCCCAATATATCTGGCCTTGTCCAGATTTATTGCATTAACAGGTTGAGAGGTACATGCAAATAAATTGCTTTATAGAATTAGGCATAGCCAAACCTCTGAACTGTCCCTGATTTTGACTAAAAATGTTGCTCTTCCCCTAATGATCCCTCCGCGAAATAGCAATTTTGGAAGAAAACATGGAGGGTTTATAATTAAGAAATAACTGTAATAATCAGATTACTTTTATTTCAGAAATGCATGTAGATTATTTTATTTTGTCAGCTGCTCAAGTTAGCAGTACTAATATTAAAGTGTCCCTTCTTTGACAGGTTCCCAGCTGTATTGTGTTGCTATTTTATATTTTTACATCACATTTTTGGTCCATTTTTCATAAAATTGTGTTTTTTGGCAAATTAGTGACAAACAATTAAAGACTGAAGTTAGAAAATAATGACAGACATTTGAGTTTCAGATTTCATACCATTCAGAAAATTCATACTAATGCAAGACCTCTATTAGCTTTCTAAGGTTATAAGAGCGATATTTTAAAAATTGTCCTTATTTTTGGGCCTTTGTCCCATTTCTTTGTATGGCTTTGTCCAGATTTCTTGCTCTGAGGTTGAGAGGTATGACAAATGTGTCAGGGCCATCACAAGTCAGCCAGAGACCTTTCAAACTGTGACATACTTGTTACACCCCACTCCCCCATGTAGTGACACTGGATGTGTCGAAGCAAGGCAAGGAGTAGTTATGCAGTGTAAATGTGCAGAGAATCCCACCCATCCAAGGTAGACACAAGTACTAGAGTGGCTTTTCATCTGTCCTTGATTTTTGCAGAATGGTCTGGTTTCTGTCATATTTTTTGTACTGTTGATTTATGCTTATTACTCAACGTGCATGTTGCTCTGTGTTTAAGTAGCAATACTTTAATGACCATCAGGTAAGCTTGGCTGAGATTGCAAGATGCAAGTAAGCTTTAATAAGCATACTGTTAAAGAATTGCCAACATTGAAAGCCTTTCTGTTGCCATGTAGAGAATACTTAACTAGATAATGTATAAGCCTTGGGTATTGAAATGCATATGCCAGTATTTGTAATAAAGGACAGAATTACATTATTTTAAGAGTCTCATTACACTTGGAGACTTACAGTCATCTCTGCAGGCTTTAACCATAAACCGAATGCCAATCGTGTGGTCTATAACCTGTACAGTAATCCTTTTAAGCAATGTATCTTGAGCTTATTTCTTGTTTGCTTTTCATTTTTTACTTTGATCATGTTTTCCCCATGAAACAAGTAGTTGTCAGGCAGCAGGTCTTTTTTGGATAAGGAACATTTTTACAAGTGGGGGCATCAGAGATTTCTACTTTCAGCATGTTACTTGTTACTTTAATAAAGCTGAATATAAATTATAATTAGAACTGCAGTGCAAGAAGTGGTTTGAGTTGAGTGCTGCTTGTTTTTCTTATACTTGATTTTGACTGGCATTCCATTAATGTATTTAAAAAAAGTAATTTATTTCTTCATGCCTCACAACCTTTTTTGTTTCCATCTAGATATTAAGCTGTCATACAGCCAATGCATTGAAATATTTTTATTCTTCTACACTTCATTTTGTCTTGATTGGACTCTCATGACAACTGTTTGGCACCCAATGCAGTATATTTAGTTTTGTGGTTTGCTACTACAGGTGTTTGTGTGTGTGGTAGGGAATACCTCAGGCTTGAATCCTGTACCTTGTATGCAGGTTTTAAAGACCTTAATTCCCTACCCACCACCATTTGTGAAAAAAAACCTGCAGATTTTTGCCTCATGTTTGATCTGATCTGTTCCTCATAATATCTGTGGTTCGAAAATGTTGTAATGCTTGATATTTGATGGGGCAGTTGTAGCATTGTTGCCTCACAGCTGCAGGTTCTCAAGTTTGCTTCTTGGCTGGGGTGCCTTCTTTGTGGGGTCGTTATCTTCTCCCTGTGTTTGTGTGGGTTTGCCTTTGTGTCCTCCCATGTTACAAAGACATGTCTGCATTATTTCTTCCTGGGCCTCTGTTGAATTTTTTTTTGTTCCAAGTCAGACTGTCATGATTAACAAATGTTAAATAAAATTGGCAGGCATTTGAATTTCAGACTTCAGGTTTCTGAATATTTAAGCCCTTGCATATTTGATGGTGCAGTGGTAGTATTGTTGCCTCACAGCTATAGGTTTTCTGGTTTGATTCTTGGCCAGGGTGCCTTCTGTGTGGAGTCTGCATCTCCTCCCTGTGTTTGTGTGTATTTGCTCTGGTGCCCTGTCATTTTACAAAGACGTGTCTGCAGTATTTCTCCCTGGGTCTCTGCTGAAAGTTGTTTTTATTCTGTCAGCAGTAAAATTGACAGGCATTTGAATTTCAGACATCATGTTCTTCAGAAAATACATAGTAACACAACCGTAACACAACCTTTTATTCTAGCAATTTTCTAAGTTTATAAGATGAATATTTGAAATTTGTCCCTATTTTTGGGACTGCATTCCCTCATTATTGGCTTCGTCCAGGTCTTTTGTGCTAAGGTTGACAGCTATGGCAAGAACTGAATTCACTGAATGTTTGAGGGCTGTATTCCCTCATTACTGGGTTTGTCCAGGTGTTTTGTACTAAGTGGTTGACAGCTATGGTGAGAATTGAATTCACTAAATGATAGCCATTTAAGTTTCAGTCTTCCTCTTTTACAAAGCAGCTTATTTGGCGTAGTGGTATGTTGCTCTGTTTTGCACAGGGAGCTTGGCAGTAAAATGTATGGTTCTAGCAACTTTCCAAGATTATACAAGCAATGTTTGTGTCCCTGGTTTTTGGGCTTTTGACCCCCCCCCCAATACATTTTGGCTTTTTCCAGTTTTCTTGTGCTGCAAAGTTGAGTATTGAGTAGATTTTACAAGGAGCTGAGAGCTGCAGGGGAACAGAAGTTTAGTGCTGCTTAAGTGAAGTTGGTTTGCCTTGTTAATAGCACAACAAGTTGTGTATTTGCCTTTGATGCAGAAGATTGTGGGTTCTATTCCCATAAGAGGTGGATGCTGTTGTACTGAGAATGTTCTCCTTGGTAAAGATACTAACTATGAGTTCGTTATCAGTTTGCCATCCATTTCCTCTTGCAATATTACTAGCTTATCATTTTTTATGTAATATAGGCAATTTATTCCTGAGGGGCAACAGACACTTTATTTTTCGATGAAACCATGAAATATAAAGGTGTTTGCTAGCAGCAACCTCTTCATTAGTTACAGATTTCTTTAATGTGGAATTATTTAGATGACTTTTACTTCTTCAGAGATAGTGCATATTTACTGATAATGGACTGTAGAATTGTGCATATTTACTGATAATGGACTGTAGAATTGTGCATATTTACTGATAATGGTGGACTGTAGAATTGTGCATATTTACTGATAATGGTGGACTACGGAAGTCTGAGTAGACTTTTATGATAAATGTTCTGAACTGGGCAGTTTTGTCATTATGGGTGCATGCATTTTGTTTCATTGTTTACTGGAAAATGTTCAAAACAAATTTAAAACGCCTCTAACAACTGTAATATATTGTACAAGGAATATAATTTAGTACAATGAGGAAGGTGTATCAAAGAGCACATGTATGTTTCATATGCAAGGGCCTATGATTTGAAAACAGCCCA
>NC_056750.1:350481191-350573691 GCF_019279795.1 Protopterus annectens
GGTATAGTTCCCCATACTAAAGGGGTGGCGTAAGCCACAAAACGATGGGCTAGGCTTGTAAATGCCCTCGGGCAGATAGCCTAGTATGAACCTATGAACCTATGAACCTATGAAGAGCAGAGAAGTTTTAATGCTAAGTTTTCATTGTGAGACTGCATTGCTTTGTTTAGTAGATGACTTAGTGTTTGTGCTGTAAAATACAAAATAAAACTTTCAAATGAAGTCCAACTCATCATACAAGTAAAGCAGTACGCACATTAGTGTTTATGGTAAATGGAGTGAAATAGCCAAGTAATGGTTCATAGGAATGGCTGCAGAGGCACCATTCAACCGTGATTTTGTCAGGGGGGAAGGGCAGCAAACTCAGACAAGCCCAGCTGAACTATACCTCCCAACTGTCCAGATTTTCAAAGAATGAATAGATTTTTGCTTCTTATTTTTGGTTTTTTCTTCATAAAATTTGTAGTTTTCTGGCAAATCATTTAGAAATTAAGTCACTAAATAATGATACACTGAGTTTCAGACTTCATAACCTTCAGAAAAATGCATGCTAAAGTAAGAACTGTTATTCTATCAACTGTCTCAGTTAATACAAGAGCAATTTTTAGTACTGTTTATATGTTCCCCCAGTATATTTGGCCTTGTTCAGATTTACTGCATTAACAGGTTGAGAGGTACATGCAAATAAATTGCTTTATATAATTAGGCATAGCCAACTTCTCAACTGTCTCCGATTTTGGCTTAAAATGTTGCTCTTCCCCCTAATAATCCCTCCGCAAAATAGCAATTTTGGAAGAAAACATGGAGGGTTTACAATTAAGAAATAACTGTAATAATCAAAGTTATAGATTACTTGAAATGCATGTAGATTCTTTTATTTTGTCAGCTGCTCAAGTTAGCAGTACTAATATTAAAGTGTGCCTTCTTTGACAGGTTCCCAGCTGTATTGTGTGGCTATTTTATATTTTTGCATCACATTTGGTCCATTTTTCATAAAATTGTGTTTTTGGCAAATTAGTGACAAATCACTAAAGACTGAAGTTAGAAAATAATGGCAGACATTTGAGTTTCAGATTTTATACCCTTCAGAAAAGTCATACTAATGCAAGACCTATTCTATTATCTTTCTAAGTTTATTAGAGCAATATTTAAAAATTGTCCTTATTTGTGGGCATTTGTCCCACTTCTGTGTATGGCTTTGTCCAGATTTCTTGCTCTGAGGTTGAGAGGTATGACACATGTGTCAGGGCCATCACAGTCAGCCAGAGACATTTCAAATTGTGACATACTTGTTGCACCCCACTCCACCATGTACTGACTCTGGATGTGTCCAAGCAAGGCAAGAAGTAGTTATGCAGTGTAAATGTGCAGTGTGTCTCCCCCCCCCCATCCAAGGTAGACACAATTACTACAGTGGCTTTTCATCTGTCCTTGATTTTGCAGAAAGGTCTGGTTTCTGTCATATTTTTGTACTGTTGATTTATGCTTATTACTCAAAGTGCCTGTTGCTCTGTGTTTAAGTAGCAATGCTTTAATGACCATAATGTAAGCTTGTCTGAGATCATAAGATGCAAGTAAGCTTTAATAAGCATACTGTTAAAGAATTGCCAACATTGAAAGCCTTTCTGTTGTTGCCATGCAGATAATACTTGACTAGATAATGTATAAGCCTTGGGTATTAAAGGACAGGATTCCATTATTTTAAAAAGCTCATTACACTTGTTGGAGACTTCCAGTCATCTCTACAGACTTTATCCGTGAACTAAACAGAATGCTAATCATGTGTGGTCCATAACCTGTACAGTAATCCTTTAAGCAATGTATCTTGAGCTTGTTTCTTGTTTGTTTTTCATTTTTTACTTGCATGTTTTCCCCATGAAACAAGTAGATAGTTGTCAGGCAGCAGGTCTTTTTTGGATAAGAAACATTTCTACAAGTGGGGGCATCACAGAGATTTCTACTTTCAGCATGTTACTTGGCACTTTAATAAAGCTGAATATAAATTATAATTAGAACTGCAGTGCAAGGAGAAGTGGTTTGAGTTGAGTGCTTCTGGTTTTGCTTGTACTTGATTTTGACTGGCATTCCAGTAATGTATTTAAAAAGTAATTTATTTTTTCATGCCTCACAACCTTTTGTTTCCATCTAGATATTAAGTAAGCTGTCATGCAGCCAATGCATTGAAATATTGTTATTCTTCTACACTTATTTTTGTCTTGATTGGACTCTCATAATGATGGTTTGCCACCCAGGGCAGTGTATTTAATTAAAGTTAGTTTTTGTGGTTTTGAGCATAGCTCCTCCCCTTTCTTGTTGGCCACACCCCTTCCCCCTTGACCCCACCCATTCAGCTGGCTCCTGCAGCCCCCCTTTGATTTGAAGTCACCAGCCGCCACTGCCTATTACTTCTCAGCATTGACTGCATCAGAGTTTCCACAGTTTCCTGGTCCTTCCCTTACTATCCAGCTTCAAGTGAACATTTATACCGGTTTCATGTGGAAGTCTTCAAAATATCTTCATATGGCACCTGACCAGTTGCTTCCCATTCCACTGGTTTCCCCTTAATTTGGATATACATTGCTTTATCCTGTTGTGGTGCTTTTTGAATTAGATTTTCTACACTAAATCCTTCACTTTGCAGGTGCTCCATAACCTCAGTTTCTATTCTTTAACTTCTCTATTACTAATCACCTTTTCTTCTTTTCCTCGGTCTTCTTATTTTTTGTATTGTAAAGTTTTCCATATCCAGATTCCTTTGACTGTATTTTTCTGTGAATATCTTTGGTGCTGCTCTTTTTATATTGGTTAGTTTTGCTTTCTCCTTTGCATAAATATTACATCATATTAAATTTCATTTTCTTTCCCCTGTCCACACTTCTTCTTCAGATGTCTCCTAATCTTCCTGCTTCTCCTTACTTTGTGGACACTCTCCATCTTGCTATGATGTAGCCTTTGTTTAGACCTTTCACACCAAATCCTAAACTTTGCAGGGACTCCATAACTCCTTCTTTTGTTTTTTACTTCTGCTTTACTAATCCTCTTTTCTACATTCCCTCTTTGTGATATTATTTTCTCTATTGTGAAATTTTCCATATCTGGATTCCTTTGCCTGCGTTTCTCTTCAAATATCTTTGGGGCTGCTTTCTTTATATTGATTAATTTGGCTTTCTCCTTTGCATAAACATTGCACCATATCAAATTTCTCTCTTTCCCACTTCCTTATTTCATTGTTATACTTTTCAAAACCCTGGCTCCAGTCTCCCTATCAGAATTGGGCACTTTTTTATCCTGGGCCTTGTGCACCCATCTGTTTTAATTTTTAACCTACTTCTGTCCATGATATATGCTATATAAATACAGTCTATGTATCAGTGTTGCCTTGGTGAGATTTTGTGAAAAAACAGGGTCCACCTCTTGAAGGTACTCAGCAAGACTTGAGGATGAATTAAATTTCAGCACTACTACTCTCGCTTGCTTGCTGACTTTTCATCTCTGCATTCGGATCCCTTACTTTTTATCAGCATGACATATTTGATGATATGGTAATCTATAACTTCAGTTTCAATTTCATTAACTTATATGTTCATAGGTAAGTACTAGGCTAGCTGATGGTGTGGGGTATTTTAAGCCTAGCTAATTTCCTATGGTGAAAATCAAACCCTGTACCTTTTCTCTGTGAGGTAAACACCTTAAGCATTACCACCACCCCCACATTTCAAGAAGACAGGTTCCACTGAGATTTGAATTCAGATCACTGGATTCATAGTTCATAGTGCTAATCATTAAACCATGAAACCATTTGCTAAGTCTCTTTTCTACTTCCCTTTTTAGTTTTCCTATTTTTCATACTTGCATGCAAATATTTCAAGCATGAGCATTAATGCCCTTCTAGCTTGCCAATATACCAAAACACTTGTTCCCATAATAAGTGTCCAGGCTGTTCTTAAAAATAGCTAAACTAGTACTTGCTAGTACTTGCTTCAATTTAATTTGGTAGTCTGTTCCATTCATTGGCTAATCTGTCAGAAAACCAATTAGCAGACTTCTTATTCCTATAGAATCTTCTACATAAGTTGTCTGTTGAGACTCTAGTACTTTTTGATAACATCAAATATTCGCAGAGGTAGTTGTCTCTAAATGTCCTATATTCCTGAATAAGATCTCCTCTTAGATATCTGTAAGAGACACTGCACAAGTTCAGATATTTTAGTCTTTCATAATAACTTACATTTTCACATCTATGAGTACCCTTGGTATATTTCCAATGTACTCTTTCCAGTTTATTCATGCTTGTTCACATGATCATAGGAAGTTACTAGGCTCTTGGCCTTGATGCCCTTATAAGCCTATCCAAGAGTTTAGCCCATGTTTAGACAAATCAGCACCAGATGCTCCTGTCCAGCAGAGGCACAGGTAGAATCCCATGAGTATATTTTCTGTTTCCCATACAGTTATCCAGGTTGTACTTAAAAGGGGGTAAGGAGGTATTCTGCTTGATGTGGAGAGGGAGTCTATTCCATAGATGGGGGAGTCTCTGGGACACAAATCTGTCTTGCCGACAAGTCTTATTGATGTCACAGACCAGGCTGAGGCTGAGCTTGCAGGTTACTAGATTGGAGCATGAATTGCTGATATGTAAGTCCCATCAAGGTGGGGTCTGTGATTGCCTTGTTTGCCAGACAGAGGTCACCTCTAAAATGTCTGTATGAAATTGAGTATATAGTGTATCCATATTTTTACTCCATACTCAAGTTTTGGTCTAATGTAACTAACAAAGAATGACTTCATTATTTTTGGTTTCCTAGACTGTATACATCTTTTTATACAACCTATAGTTCCCAATGATTAGAAAAACTCATAGCTGAATGTAACCATATACCCAGGTCCTTAAATGAGTCTACAGTTTCAATCACTGTGTGCTGTATTAAATATTCTCCTTTCAGTTTATGTCTCCCAAATCTCATATGCTTAGTTTTTGAGGTATTTATCAGGATATTATTCTCCTGTGCCCAAATGGTCAATTTAGTCAAGTTATTTTGCAGACATCCCTCATCAGTAACACATGTAATGAATTTACCCAATTTCAGGTCATCTGCATATAGACTGTAGGACACCTCAAATGATAAAGTTAGGTATGAAAGATACAATCTAAACAAGTAAAGGCCTAAGACCAGTGGTGGCTGGTGACTTCAAATCAAAGGGGGGCTGCAGGAGACAGCTGAATGGGTGGAGTCAATGGAAAGTGGTGTGGCCAACTAGAAAGGGGAGGAGCTATGCTCAAAACCACAAAAACTAACTTTAATTAAATACGCTGCCCTGAGTGCCAAACCGTCACTATGAGAGTCCAATCAAGACAAAAAAGTGTAGAAGAATACAAATATTTCAATGCAATGGCTGCATGAGAGCTTACTTAATATCTAGATGGAAACAAAAAGGTTGTGAGGCATGAAAAAATAAATTATTTTTAAATACATTACTGGAATGCCAGTCAAAATCAAGTATAAGAAAAACAAGCAGCACTCAACTCAAACCACTTCTTCTTGCACTGCAGTTCTAATTATAATTTATATTCAGCTTTATTAAAGTACCAAGTAACATGCTGAAAGTAGCAATCTCTGTGATGCCCCCACTTGTAAAAATGTTTCTTATCCAAAAAAGACCTGCTGCCTGACAACTATCTACTTGTTAAATGGGGAAAACATGATCAAAGTAAAAAATGAAAAGCAAACAAGAAGCAAGCTCAAGATACATTGCTTAAAAGATTACTGTACAGGTTATGGACCACACATGATTGGCATTCTGTTTAGTTTACGGGTAAAGCCCTCAGATATGACTGGGTGTCTCCAATAAATGTAATGAGCTTCTTAAAATAATGTAATCCTGTCCTTCATTACAAATACTGTCATATGCATTTCAATACCCAAGGCTTATACATTATCTAGTTAAGTATTCTCTGCATGGCAACAGCAGAAAGGCTTTCAATGTTGGCAATTTGTTAACAGTATGCTTATTAAAGCTTACTTGCATCTTACGATCTCAGACAAGCTTACCTGATGGTCATTAAAGCATTGCTACTTAAACACAGAGCAACAGGCACTTTGAGTAATACGTATAAATCAACAGTACAAAAATATGACAGAAACCAGACCATTCTGCAAAATCAAGGACAGATGAAAAGCCACTGTAGTACTTGTGTCTACCTTGGATGGGGGGGATACTCTGCACATTTACACTGCATAACTGCTCCTTGCCTTGCTTGGACACACCCCAAGTCACTACATGGGGGAGTGGGGTGCAACAAGTATGTCATAATTTGAAATGTCTCTTGATGACTGTGATGGCCCTGACACATTTGTCATACCTCTCAACCTCAGAGCAAGAAATCTGGACAAAGCCACACATAGAAGTGGGACAAAGGCCCACAAATAAGGACAATTTTTAAATAGTGCTCTTATAAACTTAGAAATATAATAGAACAGTAGGTCTTGTATTAGTATGAATTTTCTGAAGGGTATAGAATCTGAAACTCAAATGTCTGTCATTATTTTCTAACTTCAGTCTTTAATGATTTGCCACTAATTTGTCAAAAAAAAACCCACAATTTTATGAAAAATGGACCAAAAATGTGATGCAAAAATATAAAATAGCCACAGAATACAACTGGGAACCTGTCAAAGAAGGGACACTTTTTTAAATATTAGTACTGCTAATTTGAGCAGCTGACAAAATAAAAGAATCTACATGCATTTCTGAAATAAAAGTAAACTATAACTCTGATTGTTACAGTTATTTCTTAATTGTAAATCCTCCATGTTTTCTTCCAAAATTGCTATTTTGCGGAGGGATTATTAGGGGAAGAGCAACATTTTGAGCCAAAATCGGGGACAGTTGAGAGGTTTGGCTATGCCTAATTCTATAAAGCAATTTATTTGCATGTACCTCTCAACCTATTAATGTAATAAATCTGGACAAGGCCAAATATGTTGGGGGAACATATAAACAGTACTAAAAATTGCTCTTGTATAAACTGAGACAGTTGATAGAATAACATTTCTTACTTTAGCATGCATTTTTCTGAAGGTTATGAAGTCTGAAACTCAGTTTGTCATTACTTAGTGACTTAATTCTTAAATGATTTGCCAGAAAACCACAAATTTTATGAGGAACAAACCTAAAATAAGAAGCAAAAATCTATTCATTCTGTGAAAATCTGGACGGTTGGGAGGTATTGTTCAGCTGGGGCTTTCTTTGAGTTTGCCGCCCTTCCCCCTCACAAAATCATGGTCGAATGGAGCCCTCCCCCCTGCAGCCATTCCAATGATCCATTACTTGGCTATTTCACTCCATTTACCATAAACACTAATGCGCATACTGCTTTACTTCTATGATGATTTGGACTTCATTTGAAAGTTTTATTTTGCAATTTACAGCACAAACACTAAGACATCTGCTAAACAAAGCAATGCAGTCTCACAGTGAAAACAGACTTAGCATTAAAACGTCTCTGCCCTTGAAACTCACATTCATTGAAACATCATTGAAACCCACATTCAAAGAAAATACATTTTGCCAGTGGCAGATAAAGATTAACTTTGGGCTGTTTTCAAATCATAGGCCCCTTGCACATGAAACACACATCTGCTCTTTGATACATAATCCTGATTGTACTAAATTATATTCCTTGTACAATACAGTACAGTTGTTAGAGGGCATTTTAAATTTATTGTTTTGAATATTTTTCCAGTAAACAATGAAACAAAACACATGCACCAATAATGACAAAACTGCCCAATTCAGAACATTTTTCCAGTAAACAATGAAACAAAATGCATGCACCGGTAATGACAAAACTGCTCATTTCAGAACATTTCCATCATAAAAGTCTACTCAAACTTCTACAGTCCACCATTATCAGTAAATATGTAGAATCTCTGAAGTAAAAGTCGTCTAAATAATTCCACATTAAAGAAATCTGTAACTAATGAAGAGGTTGCTGCTAGCAAACACCTTTATATAGGTTCATAGGTTCATAGGTAGGTACTAGGCTATCGGCCCTAGGGCCCATACAAGCCTAGCCAAAAAATGGACCCTGGCTTTCGCTACCCAAGAAAATTATTTTCCTGTGCCCCTGTCGAGCAGAGTCACAGAAGTGATCCCCGGGGTGAATTTCCCATTTCCCATCCAATCATCAAGATTTTTCTTGAAGAGTGCTAATGAGGAGCTCTGTTTGACATAGATAGGTAGTCTGTTCCAGAGTATGGGAAGTCTCTGGGACAGGAATCTATCCCTCCAGCATGTTCTGTTTATTGTGGTGACAAGGTTTAGGTCCCTAGAGCATGTAGCTCGGAGGGATTGGGATTTCTTTAAGTGGAGCATGTCCAACAGCTCTGGGTTTGACATAGCTTTGTATGTTAGGCAGAGATTGCCCCTGAGTAGGCGATATGCAATGGAGTAAACCTGTAGTTTTTTGAGATGATCTGCATAGGGCATCTGTTTAAGGCCAGTAATCCTCTTTGTGAGGTATTTCTGTGGTCTTTCCAGTTGTTGTAGATGTCTTGTGAGGTACATACCAAAAGGGGCGTTGTACTCTATAATGGGTCTAATGAGTGATGAGTAGAGGGGAACAATGACCTCTTTTTTTCTGGGTGAGAATCCTTTTGTGATGAGATGAGCCATGTAGAAGGATTTCCTGACCACTGTGGCGATGTGATTATCAAAGGAGAGACTACTGTCCACCTGTGTCCCAAGGTCTCTTCTCACATTTTTGGCATTAAGTAGACTACCAGCTATGTGGTAGTTCATGGATACAGAGTTTTTACCAAAGGGGATGACAATACATGTTTTGGCATTGAGCTTCAGGCCATGGCTTTGACACCAGGTATCTGTCTCATTGAGGCCCTTTTGTAGTTTGTCCACATCGTTAGGAGTTTCGATTATGGCTCCTAGTTTGCAGTCATCTGCAAAATTTGTTAGCCAAAGACCTTCTGTGTTGGCCTGCACTTCAGAGAAGTAGATACCAAACATGAGAGGATCCAGGATTGAACCCTGTGGTACTCCACTTGTCACTGGTCTGATGTCGGCTTTGGAATCCGCTACTTTCACAGTGTGGGTTCTGTTCGTGAGCCAGTTGGCAACCCATCTTGTGACATAGGGATTTATACCTAGTTTAGTGAGCTTATCTATAATTCCAGAGTGGGGGATGGCGACAAAAGCCTTGGCGAGATCTAGATAAGCTGTGTGAACCATTTTACCCTCATCTATGGCTTTGGTGACTGCTTCAAAGACGTCAATCAGGTTTAGGAGACATGATCTGCCTTTTACAAATCCAAACTGAGTAGGGTCCAGACTTTGGAGATTACCAATGTCTTTGTTTATGAGTTCCACAATGATACATTCCATGGCCTTGCAGACCAGGCTTGTCAGGCTAATGGGGCAGTAGTTCCCGGGGTCCATCGTGGCTCCCCCTTTGTGGAGTGTGATAACTGTCACGGTGTGCCATTCAGTGGGTACAAAGCCTGAGGTGAGGCTATGATTGAACATGGTACTTAGGTAGGGTGCCAGTTCATTCTGCAGTTCATGTAGAATGCAGCCTGGGATATTATCAGGTCCCATGGATGCTGTGTTCTTGGCTTTGGAGAGTGTGTTTTTTACCTGTGCAGCCATGATTATAGGAACTTTGCATTCCTCCGGTATAGAGATGGGCTCTCTAGGGGGTGAGAGCGGGGTAAAGTTAGCACTGCACCTATCTGCCAGGATGTTGGCAATATCAGTTGGTTCTGTATATTTAGTGCCATTATGCTGTAACTCAGAGCAGATCTGAGTGTTCCCATTTAGATTCTTGATATAGCTATAGAATGCTTTGTGGTTGTCTTTAGAGTCAGTTTTCATGGTTTCATCGAATAATAGTGTCTGTTGCCCCTGAGGAATAAATTGCCTATATTACATTAAAAAAATGATAAGCTAGTAATATTGCAATAAGAAATGGATGGCAAACTGGTAACAGGCTCATAGTTAGTATCTTCGCCAAAGAGGACATTCTCAGTATGGCAGCATCAACTTCTTGTGGGAGTAGAACCCACAGCCTTCTGCATCAAAAGCAAGTGCATAACCTGTTGTGCTATTAACAATGCTAACAAACTCAGCAAAAGAAGCACAAATCTTCACTTCCCCTACAGCTCTCAGCTCCTTGTAAAATCTACTCAATACTCAACTGCATGTTAACTTCGCAGCACAAGAAATCTGGAAAAAGTCAAAATTTATTGGCGGAGGGGGTCAAAAGCCCAAAAACCAGGGACACATTAAACATTGCTTGTATAATCTTGGAAAGTTGCTAGAATAAAACGCTGTGTTACCACCATACATTTTACTGCCAAGGTCCCTGTGCAAAACAGTCAGAGCAACATACCACTACGCCAAATCAGCTGCTTTGTGAAAAAGAGGAAGACTGAAACTTAAATGGCTATCATTTAGTGAATTCAGTTCTCTCCATAGCTGTCAACCTCAGCACAAAACACCTGGACAAACCTAGTAATGAGGGGAATACAGTCCTCAAACATATTCAGTTCTTGCCATAGCTGTTAACCTTAGCACACAAAACCTGGATGAAGCCAATAATGGGGGAATACAGTCACAAAAATAGGGACACATTTCAAATATTCATCTTATAAACTTAGAAAATTGCTAGAATAAAAGGTTTTGTGTTACTATGTATTTTCTGAAGAATCACCAGAAGCAACTAGTCAGGATACACCACGAGACACCTTCTCAAATAAAAACTGAAGAATATGAAGTCTGAAATTCAAATGCCTGTCAATTTTACTTCTGACGGAACAAAAACAATTTTCAGCAGAGACCCAGGGAGAAATGCCTGTCAATTTTACTTCTGATGGAACAAAAACAATTTTCAGCAGAGCACCAGGGAGAAATACCGCAGACACATGTCTTTGTAAAATGGCAGGACACCAGAGCAAACCCATACAAACACAGGGAGGAGATGCAGACTCCCCACAGAAAGCACCCCAACCAAGAATCAAACTAGAAAACCTACAGCTGTAAGGCGACAATGCTACCACTGCTCCATCAAATATTTAAGGAGTTAAACATTCAGAAACCTGAAGTCTGAAATTCATAAGCCTGCCAATTTTATTTAACATTTGTTAACCAGAACAGTCTGACTTGGAACAAAAAAAACAATTTTCAGCAGAGGCTCAGGAAGAAATAATGCAGAGTGCAGACACATGTCTTTGTAACATGGGAGGACACAAAAGCAAACCCCACACAGAGGGCACCACAGCCAAGAATCATACCTGAGAATCTGTAGCTGTGAGGCAACAATGCTACCATTGGACCATCAAATAACTAAGCATTTAAGCATTTAGAAACCACAGATATTATGAGGAACAGAACAGATCAAATATGAGGCATAAATCTGCAAATTTTTTACAAATGGTGGTGGGTAGGGAATTCAGGCCCTTAACACCTGCAGACAAGGTACAGGGTTCAAGCCTGAGGTATTCCCTACCAAACCACCATGAGTTTGCTCTAGCCACCACACACACACACACACACACACACACACACACACACACACACACACACACACACACACAAAACTTGCTGACAAGCCTATTCCCTTGCGATTAGTACACACGCTGCATACCTTGCCACCGATAGCGTAGATAACTGCTTCACCCGCCTTCCTTGCCTATTCCCTTGTGATTAGTACACACACTTGCCAATAGCCTATTCCCTTGCGATTAGTACACACACTGCTTACCTTGCCGCCGATAGCCTAGATAACTGCTTCACCCACCTTCCTTGTTGATAGCCTAGATAACTACTTCACCCACCTGCCTTGCCACCGATATCAAAACAGTCCCTTTGCCGCAATTGGTCCATCACAATTCCTTACAAGCATCCCTATTCCTCATGATTGGTCCAGCCCCCTGCTGCTGCAGTCCGGAGTGCCTCCATTCCATGACATCACCACCGCACAGACTGCTGGGCATCTTGGGGCAGAGATGCCTTTCCCCCTATCTAAACTGCTGAGAAAGCAGTCTGAGTGTGTTCCCATGTATTTTAGAGCATGTGCGCATGCGCAGACTTCCGGGAATTTTCTTTGTTTGTTTTTGTGTTTCTCAGCTTTATTTTTCATTTGTTTTTTAGGTGGGAGGGCTGCAGTCCTGCAGTCCTATAGCACAAGCTGCTCCTGCCTAAGACAGAGCCCTGTGGGACACCCTGACTGTAACCAAAGATTTCACCTGTCCAGTTGCTGTATGATGCTTGCCATGCCCTATTTGTAAGCCATGCAGCTAGCCATCTTATCAAGACTGCATCAGTACCTAGTTGTACTAATTTATTGATCAGTGTTTTGTGTATGGCCCTGTCAAATGTTGAAGTTAAATCTATATAAATTACATCACACCACAATTTTTCATTCATAGCTATTTTTGTATTGCTTAGTTTCTTATTTTTTTGTATTGTGAACTTTTCCATATCTGGGTGCCTTTGCCTGCATATTTCTTCAAATATCTTTTTAGCTGCATTTTTGTATTGATTAGTCAGGCTTTCCCTTTGCATAAATATTATACTGTATCAGCTGTCTTTTTTTCCCCATGCCTGTGTTTCTTTTTTATACCTTTTAAAAGTCTCTAGGCTTTATCCTTTATATTTTTACATTTCCTCAGTTACATCTTTTTCCAAATGCCCCAAAGTTTCTTGTTACATATAATGTTATTCATTAATGTGTTGTATTAATGAACACAAATTTGCATTTGAAGCTTTTGACAGTTTTTTTGTGCAATATTGTTTCTTTCTTCTGATTTCTCTCTTAATCTTTATGAATATCTGCTATCCTGAAATTATGAGCTTCTTGCATATGAGTAATAATACATAGGTTCATAGGTTCATAGGTAAGTACTAGGCTATCTGCCTGTGGGCGTCTATAAGCCTAGCCAGAATGTGTTGGCTTTTGCCGCCCACTGTGCCTCTGTCCAGCAGAGCCATTAGTTCCCTGTGCCTCTGTCCAGTAGAGCCACTGCAGTGACCTCCGGGGTATATTTTCTGTTTCTCATCCACTCGTCAAGGTTTCTCTTGAAGAGTGTCAGTGAGGGGCTCTGCCTAATGTAGATTGGAATCCTGTTCCAAAGCATGGGGAGTCTCTGGGATAGGAATCTATCCCTCCAGCATGTCCTATTTATCATTGTGGTAAGGTTTAGATCCCTAGAGTGTGTGGCTCTTGGAGATTTGTTTTTTTTTTAGGTGGAGCATGTCCATCAGTTCTGTGTTGGACACGGCCATGTATGTCAGGCAAAGATTTCCTCTGAGTAAGCGGTATGCAACTGAGTACAGCTGGAGTTTCTTCAGTCGGGCTGCATAGGGCATCTGTTTGAGGCCAGTAATCCTCTTGGTGAGGTACTTCTGTGGTCTTTCCAGCTGTTGCAGGTATCTTGTAAGGTACATCCCAAATGGGACATTCTACTCTATGATGGGTCTGATGACTGATGAGTAGAGGGGCACAATAACCTCTTTTGTTCTAGATGAGAACCCTTTTGTGATTAGGTGGGCCACATAGAAGGATTTTCTAACCACCTTGGAAATATGATTATCAAAGGAGAGATTACTATCTACTTGGGTCCCCAGATCCCTTATTACAATTTCTGTATTTAGGAGACTGCCACCTATGTGGTAGTTTGTGGGTACTTTGTTTTTTCCAAAGGGGATGACTATGCACTTTTTAGCATTTAGCTTGAGGCCATGATTTTGACACCAGATATCCGTCTCACTGAGACCCTACTGGAGGATGTTTGTATCAGCCGGAGAGTCAGTTATGGCCCCCAGTTTGCAGTCATCTGCGAACTTGGTCAGCCATAGTCCTCCTCTGCTTGCCTGTACCTCTGAGTATATACCAAACAGGAGGGGTCCCAGGACTGAGCCCTGGGGGAAGCCACTTGTAACTGGTTTAGAGTTGACCTAGAGCCTGCAACTCTCACCGTGTGGGTTCTATCCATGAGCCAATTGGGAGCCCATCTCATGGTGTAGGGGTTTATGTTCAGTCTGGTGAGCTTGTTTATAATACCAGAATAGGGAATGGTGTCAAAAGCCTTTGCGAGGTCTAGGTAGGCTGTGTGGACCTCCTTTCCCTCGTCTAAAGCCTTGGTAACTGTCTCAAAAAAGTCCACGAGGTTTAGGAGGCATGATCTGCCCTTAACAAAACCAAAATGGGTAGGGTCCAATGTTTGGAGGTTCTCAATGTCTCTGTTAATGAGTTCCATGATGATGTGCTCCATAGCCTTGCAGACCAGGCTATTCAGGCTTATAGGGCGATAGTTCTCAGGGTCCTTTGTGGCTCCACCCTTGTGGAGTGGGATAACTGTTGCTGTGTGCCTTTCTGTGGGTACATAGCCTGTAGACAGGCTGAGTTTGAACAGTGTGTTTAGGTGAGGGGTTAGTTCAGTTTGGAGCTTGTGTAAGCACAGCCTGGGACACCATCCGGTCCCATTGAAGCTGTGTTTTTGGCTTTGGATAGGGCTGTTTTAACCTGTGTGTCAGTGATTGCTGAGGTTCTACATTCTTCTGCTATGGTTATGGGCCCTTTAGTGGGTGGGGGGGGGTGAAGTTTGCACTAAACCTGTCTGCCAGAATGTTGGCAATATCAGTCGGTTCAGTGTATTTTGTGCCATTCTGCACTAACTCAGATTAGATCTGAAAGTTTCCACTTAGGTTCTTAACATAGCTAAAGAACACTTTGTGGTTATTTTGGAGTCCTTGGCAATTTTTCTTTCAAAGCTAGCCTTGAAAGATTTAATGAGGGATCGTAGTTTCTTGCTGATACTGTTCAGGGATGTCTTTCCTTCTTGGGATTTTACTCTTTTTTGTACCAGTTTCCTCCTTCTATTGTATAGCTTGTTTATGGCAGGGGTCCACCAGACTGGTTTCCTTTTGTTGTTGGAGTGAGTCTTGGTTTTGCTTGGGATAGCACGATCCATGCATTCTTGCAGGTGCTCATAGAGTGCCTCTGTAAGGGATTCAGCAGCTTGGACAATGTCCTTCAGCATGGGGGCTGTGAACCTTTCCACCTCTGTCTTAAGTAACGTGAAGTTTGCTTTTGAAAAGTTTTTCACAGTGGTTTCCTTGACTGGGGGTGGGGGAGGAATGTGAATATTCAGAGTGATTAGTCTATGGTCTGATCTAACCAGTGAGGGATTGACCTCCAGTGTGGAACATCAGTTGCCCATGTTGGTGATAACCAGGTCCAATATGTTGTCACCTCTGGTGGGGGTGTTGACCAGTTAAACCAGAGTGTTCGAGTTTATAAATTCTAGGAAGTGTTGGGCAAGGGAGTTAGTAATTGAGTAGTTCTCCCAGTTAATGTTTGGGTAATTTAAATCACCCAATATTAGGGTGTTTGGTAGGACCTTCATATTTTTCAGTGTCTCCAAAATGCAGAATGGGGGTCCTGGGTCATGGTGGGTGATACCAATTGTTGAAATTGATATTTTTTTCTTTATACTGTGGCATCATTCTTGGTGAGGGCTGAATGCTACAAAGGGTCAGGGTCATACTGGCCTGTGCTACGTGATCAGAGAGCTCTTCCATGTATCTTTTCATGTAGTCCAGGGAGGTACATCTCAGGTCATTCACACCAACATGGACAATGACAGAGTCATATTTGTACTTGTTCTGGAGTGACCTGAGTGCTTGTGTTATGTGGTGGATCTTGGAACCTGACAGGCAGCTAGCTGTAACCTTCTCCTTGTCCAGCCTTGTTAGTAGGACATCAGTGTGCCTGACTATAGAGTCGCCTATTACTAGTGTGTTGGGTATGTTATTTTGCCTTAAGGGCTGTGATTGCATGGCACACTGATTATGTGAAGTGTTTCATGGTTTGTGATGGGGTGTGGAGGTTGCTTGGATGTCTACGTTGGAGGTCTCTGTTGCTTTTGTAGATTTTTATTTTTAGCCTCCAAGTATGTTTTTGTGTATTTATGTGTATTATTTGCCGGAGTGGGTTTAATAGGTCTATGTGAGACTGGTGGTGTGTTGCAACTATTTTTCTTCTCCTCTTGACTGTTGGTTCCAGTCTTGGGTTGAGAGAGCGTTTCCTCCTGTTTGGCTGCATAATTACATCTCTCGCATATATTAGTGTTTGGTGGTAGGAGGAGAGGGTTGTCTGTGTACATGAGGCAGTTGTAACATTGCCTCAAAATGCCCAGATTCACCAGTTGGACTGAAGAGTACACCTGAAACTGCCCTTTGGACATGCCTGAATAGGTAAAGTGAGCTGTTTTACTGATTGGCTGGTAGGGACAAATAGAGAGCCGTGTCCCTCTGGACAGTTAGGGGGTATAGTGCTAGGGTTAGTTAGTGCTTGCTATGAGTTTTGAGCAAGTGCTGGGCTGTGAAATTAATGGTTTGAGTGCTTAGCTTGAAAGTTTGTCTAGTTCCAAGGGAAAAACTGAAGAGTAGACTTTGTGGAGCCGGGAAAAATTTAACCCTAGCTAACGCGCAAAACCACGCAAATGTGGTTTTTATAGCAGGGAAATGAAAGAGATAGAAATTAGCCAAAAATGGCCAATAAACTACTAACTTCTGGGCTGAAACCTCTCCTCCAGGAACAGATAGGCTGCTCAAAGCTCCCCTCCCTCACAGGTGAACAGAGAAACTTCCTTCTATCCAAGTAAGGTATGGGCTGCACAGAGACTTGTAACACAGCCCTGAATTCAGCAATAACCTGAAAACTGAACTATAGTAGTTCAGAAAGGCAGGAAACAAGTATTTTTTTTTTTCAGAAAATAAAGCAGATACAATAAAAAACACTTTAAATGCACAGAAATGGCTATCACACTTTAGTGTGCAGCCAACAACAGTTAAACAGATTATTTAAACACAAAAATGACAGTTCAAGTGCAGGCAGCAAATAAGTACAATATGTAGTAGAAACAAGCTTTTTAAATTACAGAAATGCTAAAAAATCGGTGTTTTAGGCGGAATTAGTTAAAGACAGCAAGAGAATGCAAATAAATTATACTTAAATCACTCCAATGTCTCTCTTTTGTCTATCTGCTGCTGTAGAACTCTGCAGGACACCTGGCAGGCACCTTCTGAGCTGAATACAAGTGCAAAAAAATGTGCAAATGCGGTTTTTATAGCAGGGAGATAAAAGAGATAGAAATTAGCCCAAAATGGCTGATAAACTACTAACTTCTGGGCTACAGAAAACAAGGCACAGACATTTCAGAAAGAAACAGTTCAAATAAGCAGGCACAATAAGCCTTTAACCAGAAATTCCCAGCTCAGAAGGGCAGAATCTAACCTCTCCTCCCACAAGAGTGCAGACCACAGACCACAGACCTTCTTAATGTAAAATAACTGGCCTGAAGCCCAGTGCTTAAACCAGAACTAATGCGCTTTCAGAACAACAGACTCTGAGCCGTCAATCAGCAATTCCCAACTTAGATGGATGTAAGCTACCTGTCCTGCCAAAACAATGCAGTCGAAAACTTTCTTAGTGTAAAACAACTGGTCTGAAGCCCAAGTGCTTAAACCAAAAGGCTTAGAATAACAGTTACAATTTAATCAGCCTACTTCCAAGCAGTAATAACTGCAGCAGAATAAACACAATTGAGTACTTTTAAGAAGAGTCAAAAGCAAAATAAGGTAATAAAGTAGGAAGAAACACAAATACAGTAAAAGCAGATAAAGTGCAATTTTTTTATATAACAATAGAAAATGAGCAAACTGATTTAAACAAATTACCCAATTAACCAGTAAAAAACCTCAGAACTGAGCCCTGTTCCAGCAGTCTTCAATCAGAGAAGTTCAGGGCCTAAGTGGGTATGCCTACTCAAATGTTCTCTCTGTATTAGGCAGGATGAGCTAATGAGACTAGACTAGGATAGAGCTGGGATAGGGCTGAACAGATGGGAATGGTAGGAGTGTCTGAAATCAAAATATGATCTCACTGTACTTGGTTGAGTGAGCAAATGAGATGAGCCCAGGAGGAGTATTCAAACACAAATTTACAGGAGGGGCAGTCAATTCCAAAGCCACCAAGATTAATACCACAACAAGAACAGGGAGGGTGGGTAGGGAAAACTAACTGCAGACAGAGAGAGAGCTCACAGTTTTCAGTGAATTAAATTATTAAGCAGATAAATGCAGTACTATTTGTAATACAATATTCAATGAAACAATAAAACAGAAAAAATAAAATGCGGTACTATCTTATAACACTGCAAGTTTGTACTTATCTCAGCTTGTGATAAAGTTGATGTAGGTATATAACAGCAAACCAAACAGCTCAAGTATGCAGCTATTCAGCAGCAATAATTTCAGAGATATGGGACTAAGACTTAAAGGCACAGAGAAACCCTCTAGGCTAAGGCTTCAACACCGAATATCAATGAAGTGAGAAGAATAAACCCACTAACTGCAGACAGAGAGAGAGAGCTCACAATTTTCAGTGAAACAAATAAATAAGCAGATAAATGCAGTACTATTTTTAATACAATATTCAATGAAACAATAAAACAGAAAAAATAAAATGCAGTACTACCTTATAACACTGCAAGTTTGTACTTATCTCAGCCTGTAATAAAGTTGATGTAGGTATATAACAGATAACCAAACAGCTCAAGTATGCAGCTATTCAACAGAAATAATTTTAGATAAGGGACTAAGACTGAAAGGCACAGAGAAACCCTCTAGGCTATGACTTCAACACCGAATATCAATGCAGTGTGAAGAATAAACCCACTAACTGCAGACAGAGAGAGAGCCCACAATTTTCAGTGAAACAAATAAATAAGCAGATGAATGCAATACTATTTTTAACACAATATTCAATGAAACAATAAAACAGAAAAAATAAAGTGCAGTGCTGTCTTATAACACTGCAAGTTTGTACTTATCTCAGCTTGTAATAAAGTTGATGCAGGTATATAACAGCTAAACAAACAGCTCAGGTATGAAGCTATTCAGCAGAAATAATTTCAGAGATAAGGGACTAAGACTTAAAGGCACAGAGAAACCCTCTAGGCTAAGACTTCAACATCGAATATCAATGAAGTAAGAAGAATAATCCCACTAACTGCAGACATTGAGAGAGCTCACAATATTCAGTGAAACAAATAAGCAGATAGATGCAGTACTATTTTTAACACAATATTCAATGAAACAATAAAACAGGAAAAATAAAATACAGTACTAGCTTATAACACTGCAAGTTTGTACTTATCTCAGCTTGTAACAAAGTTAATGTAGGTATATAACAGCTAACCAAACAGCTCAAATGTGCAGCTATTCAGCAGAAATATACATTATAACAAAATAATGTTTTTCTTACCCTTAATAGCCCACTCCATCATCTTTATGGCTGTTTTTGGCTTGCCAGTTTTTGTGTTTTTCTAGACTACTACTTCCATGTATAACAGGGTGGAAACCCTCCCCCTGAGCTTGGCCTAACCCCATTGTAGTAATATTTCCATGTCTTGAGGATTCTATACTGTCATTTTATCTAGTCCTGATACCAGAACACTTACCAGGGTTAGTTACTTTGTTTATCCTGGGACTTGTGCACTCAGCTGTCTTTCTTGTCTTGTTATCCATTACAAAGTTGATAAGTTGCTTACTAATGGATTTTTACACTATTTTGATAGGGGAGATAAAGTGTCAGTTGTATCAATATTTGTTTTGATTCAACCCTTGTAGATCGAAATAAAGAATGATTTTTTTTTCCATAGCAAGGGGACTTTATTTTCAGATATGGATCAATTTATCAAAATTAAACTGGATATGCAATAACTTCAGCTACTGTTTTAAGATAATTGTCAGGTAACTTGTGCAGTTCTAGTAGGCTTTAATTTTTTGAGGTATTTTTTCATGGTATTTGTAAGAGCTGTTTAGAAGGACAGATGTTGATGGAGGTCATGTGATTGACAAGGGAACTCAGGAGCTTGAATAGTTGCCTGTTGTTTAATGGCTGTATTGCCTGTGTAAAGTCAGTATCAAATTGGTTAGCTATGGCATCATTTTGTTTCTGTGTGTTTGGTGTTTGCCGTGTTTTTAGCTTGCCTGCATTTAACAGTTTATTGATTGAGGCCAGAAGAGTTTTGGACTATTAGTGTGTATATTTTTATTGTCTGAGTAGTATGTTGTCTAATCTTTGGGAATAAGTTGTTTTATCAGGTTTCTTAGCTGTCTATATGTTACTAAAGTTGAAACTGATTTAACTTTTGTCCACATCTTCCAGGGTTTGTCTCTTTGTTTCATGAGTTGTTTAGTTGGTAAGGATAGCTTTCAGGCAGGGTTGGCTTTGACTCTTTTTATTCTGACGGGGTCTTGTGTGCTTACACATAGAAAGATTTTATTGAACTCAGGGACAGCAACTTCTATGGTCAGAGTATTTAGTGGCTCCCACTTATGGAGATGTAGTGTATTAATAAAAGCATCTTAATGAAACATAATACATTTTCTTAGCAGGCTATAATGATGTGTTTTGGTGCTGTTGCTTTGGTACCTTATAGGCTAGCTGACATAGCTCCATGGGATAAAATTTTATTTGAAGAGTACATTAGGATCCACTCAAGGGTTGATTGTCTAGCTGTGGCTTTGTTATAGCTAGTTGTTGCAGTTATACAATGGATGAGTTTATGCAGGTGTATATTACTGGCAGTATTTTCAGAATGTATGGTTTGTAACTTATATTAACATCACACAATACTATGGTTTCCTTATGGATTTTTGAGGTGGCCCACCAGAGAATATATCCCAGTGTTTTAACATTGATAACTGGGACAATATATTTACCCATGGTTGTGATTGTTTTGTGAGTGTTTAATTTTAGCATAGTTAGGAAGATGGTAACCATTTGAAATATCAAGACCCGCTAGATCAAGTCCTGAAATACTGTGATTGAATGGTGGAGAGATTAGACTTACATATACTACACTAAATCCAAGATGGCATTTCTTGGAATATTCCCTTTTCTCTGAGGTATGGCAATCCTGAGGTTGGTACACATAAGTCTGAGGGGTGTAGGGGGCTTTCACTCACATGGTGGGGGTACACACGGAGATTGCCGCTGCCGTAAAAAAAGTTTAAAGAAAACAGAAGAGAGATTTTCAAAATTTGTTCTTTCCTGTGTTTTCGGTCTTTTCTTTTCAAGTTTTCATCACTCAGAATTGCAAGTACTGACAATTCAATTGGGAGCTTACTAGGATTTCTGAGTTAGTGACAGTTGGCAAGGTGTGGGGGGAAAGGGTGACTTATAATGTGTTTAGTGGTTTTGAAAAGTAAACCTTCTTCGGTTACTTCACAACTTAAAAAATTCTGCTGTAATCCTCCACTGAAGGAACCTATTGCTAAAGCTGCTAGCTACATCTCTGACTTCTAGTCCCACTTAAATAGCTGAACTGGTAAGGTAGTCCCTATATGCAACTAATATAATGAGAAGTTTAAAAACAAACCTCTCAGGTGGAATACACAAATAAATGAATTATATAACAAGAGAAAGAAACTCCTTAATGCTTGTAATAGGGCTCTTTCTACCTACCTTAAGGGCACACTTAAACAAACTAACAAGGAGCTTAAGGGAATCATAAGGAAGCTCAAAGCTGGGTATGAGCTTAAAATAGACACTAAACCCGAAAGTAACTGTAAATCTTTCTTTACCTCTATAAGAGTCCTAAGAACTAACACCCAACAGTGTTCAGAGCTAGTCCAAAATGATACTGTACTCTCTAACCAAAAGGAAATAGGCAATATTATAACAAATTTAGTACATATTTTACTGAACTTACAGTTGCACCAAACCCACAGGTTCCACAATCACAGTCACCCCCTTTGACAACTATTAAACAAGTTACCTGAGCCTTTTCAAAATATAAAAATTCTTCATTCATGGGCCATGACAACATACCAGGTTGCCAAATTATCTGTGCTAATAATGGCCTTTCTAAATCCCTACTTAACATCTTTAATCTAAATCTCTTCACAGGTTACATTCCTGAAGCCTGGAATACAGTTGTTGTAAGGCCATTACACAAGGGTGACCCAGCCAAGGACCTGGTAACTGTAGACCCATAAGGCTCACTAGCCTCATATGTAAAGCCTTGGAGCACATTATTCCAGACTTCATTAATCTGGACATTTAAATTCTTTCAACTCTGCATCCTCATCAATTTGGATTTATGAACTGAAAGTCCTTCCTCTTTAACCTCATGAATGTCTGTGAAAAAAATAACTGAAGCATTGGATAGGATGTATGAGTGATAATACAGATAGTCTGAGAATGGGAGATGAGGTTCAAAAGCATTTTGTTATCTGAACACAAAATAAGAGTTTTACTTGAACTGTGAGGGTAATGAATGCTGTTAGGATGTTAAGTGTAACAGCTGGAAGAGAGAGGACAGATGCTCGTAAGAGGAATTGTAAGAGAAACATGTTTCTGAAATGTGCTAAATAGAACAGTTTGAAAGGACATATGATTATGATATGTTTAAGATAGGAAGTAGGGAGGATTTTTGACAAAAGAAAAAAATTGAAAGATAGACGTAGCGGTACTGTTGGGGAAAGGTCTGAATAGGAGTGGAAGTAGTGCAAAGTAGTATGGGAAGGAGAAAGACTATTAAGAATGATCTAAAATGTAGTTGTAATTTAGGTAAAAGGTGAACTGAAACAGGAGTCTTTCTATAACATCAGTAAAGCTGTTGGTGATGTTTAAGTAATGGGTGTAATGGGTGGAAAGTGTAAATGGGAAGTAGAATGGTACAGTAAGGTGAAGTGGGTGTGAATCGGGGCTAGGGTAGCAGGCTTCCCACCCTTACGCCAATTATTACAGAAAGCAATCAGTTTTGTAGCTGGTGTTGAGCAATTAGCAAGGAGGCACAATGTACAAGATGTTTTCTATCATGTACTGAATGTAGACCTCAAGAGCTAGGGAGAAAAAGTAATTAAAATGTACAGTGCTATCTAATTGACAAGACAAAAGTCAGTGGCCAACATGGTAAATGATCCTCAGATGGGGGAGTGTCTCAGCTTTCCAGCTCAGAGAAGGCACATGTCTAACTACTTACAGGTAATATACAGCAAGGCTGCTCATATTAAACTTGCTTACACTGCACAAGACAGAAAATCTCAGAGAAAATGTTCACAGATGTGTGCCTTGTGACAGAGTTCATGTTGTTTAAGGTGCAGGCACCAAGGTTATATACACGGGCTCTGTCCTGTGATGGAAGATGGTGACTGAATGGATGTGGAGATCGTTTGCCACACAGAACAAGTCTGAACTGTACAGCTAGTTAAATACATTTTCACTCCCTCTCCCTTTTTCCTTTCTCATAACTCAGCCTATTCACCTTTTACTGTTCTGCTCTCTTGGTCTATTTCTTCCTACCTCTCACCTCATGAAACTTTGAGTGCATAAGTCGTTGCACTCCAAATTATACTTATGTACACCAAAAAACTTATGTTTTAATTTTATTCAATGCTTTGTTATAACACCTTGTTCAAATGTTATTATTCTGTCTTCTATATTACTGTGTTTTTAGTAGTTTTGAAAAATGTATTGTACTTAACTGTGTTGATATTAGCTTTGTAATAATTGTAATAATTGTATATGGAGCTTTTCTCCACAGGCCTCCATTGAAAACGGACTCATTTTGGCCCAATGGACTTTCCCTGTTAACAAACTGCAAATAAATAAATAAATATCTGCAGAAGGGATTGCAAGTAGAAATATCACAGCCAATTTGGACTTGGTCAAATTGAATTTGAGTGAAACTTTCAGAAAAAACAATACTTGCAAATATTTCACCCTGGCAGCTATGCAGAGTACACATCATTAATGTAACAACACTTCATTTGCTCCTTGACATACTACTGAAGAGGTCCTAGGAAAATGATAGACATCACTGTGGATAAAAGATTACATGTGGCATTATGTAAAATTGAGGTAATATTCAAATATGTTTATTGTTATCATACTTGGAAAAAGGTCTTTAACTTTGCACACAATTTTCTAGTTGCCATTATGTTACCTTTGTTGATGGGAGAAACCAGGCTTATGAACCCCATCTCAGCATACCCACTCAAACACAAAATCCACATGGTTCTAAGCTGTTTTTCCATTGGATTACGGAAAGCTCTGCATAGAATGTTAGCTATCAAATTCATGATGTCACATGATGTCACAGTACTGCTGCATCAGTCATCATTCTTTTAGAATGCAGTACTGACTTGTTTCTGGTAAGAATGTCTTGTCTTGCTACAAGGAGTTCAGGCAGTTATTTTTATTTTTCCAATAGGTTAAATTTACCTCACTGACCAGGAAATGCGGAAATATAATTGTGTCTGCTGACCAACAAATAGTGGTAGAAAAGATGTATAGAAAGCAATTTCTGATTTAGTTATATCCAAGTACAAGAGCGTAATGGTCTCTTGATTTTTACGTTCAAATCCAAATGATAACTAATACAGTGTAAAGGACATTTTAATATCTTTGATTTATTATTAAATTCATTATCAATTCTTAATGCTATGCTGTCTGCCATATCTGCTTATTAGCCATATTACTCATTACTGTCTTTTTAGTTTTTGTCTGTCTTAGTCATGCATAAATGTGAATAATTCAATTTTACTGTTTATTAACAAGTGTTATATGATTATTCTTAAAATAATGTGGTGGTTAAGATGCTTTTAAGTACAATTAAACTACCACTTATTGCATGTTTTCATTCAGGTATTTTTCAGAATATAATGTGAAATGTATTGAAGTATTTGAATTCGGCTGCATATTTCAACAATTTTGTGATTCTTGGGAAGACATAATCTCAAACTCCCAGGAACTTATGCAATGACTTATAAATATGTATGTAAAATAAATTGAAAATGTAAGTTTGGTAAATCACATATAGAATATATGAAACATATTCCAGACAGAAAGGGAAAGGTCCTTCTGCAGGCACTGTGAAAGCCATTCATAAGATTCTCCATTCACTCAGCTTGCGTGCACAAACATGCATGAAAAACTTGCATCTTTTTCTTGTCTGGATGAATTATGATGGAAGGCTGGTGTTTACCAAGTACAAAGATAATACCACTGTATAAGTTGTTAAAAGGTAATGTGTCACAGCAATTTAAAGGTCTTGAGAATAATTAATTCAGAAACTGTAAAAATTACTGACTTGTAATACAGTAGAGAGTTGATTATCCAACCTAATTGGGACCTAGGGTAGTTCAGATAATCAAATTGTTTGGATACTCAAGCATATAACTGAAGTGGATAAAAAACTTCTAAACTCTTGTTTTTTTTTCTGCATACAGGAATACACTTTTCAACCATTCAGTGATTCCATTGGGCAATAAAGAATATTTTTCACACATGAGCTGGCTACAAGCTCAAAACACATGCTCAAGCAAATTTGGATAATGTTTACATATTCAGACTTTATGATTTTTCCTGCCCGAAAACTTTGGAAGGCTGGTTCTGATAATTGATGGTTCTGATTACCGACTCTCTAGTGTATGGTGTTCATTGAATGAAAAAGAATTAAAACTCTCACCTGACATCTTAGTTTTATTCAGCAACATCATCATGATCGACCTCCATTTTCACATTTTCTACATGGGGTCAAGGTATCGTGTCAACTGTTACTATCTCTCTAGATTTAATGCCACTCTCATATGTTCTCCAGTCTTGCCTAACTGTTGCATGTCTTCTGTCACACAATCCATCCATCTCTTCGCAGAATGTCCTAATTTCCACTTGAATTCTTCCTTTCCATCCCAATTCTTATTCAGCAGATTGTCTTCTCCTTTCCTGCAGTTTTGCATGAACCACTGTAATCTGTTCTTCTTGACCCTGACTGTGATTGGAGCTACTTGGGCTTCTGCTGTGATATCCTTATTTCTTCACCTCTTCCACAGTGTGCATCCTGCCACCTATCTCAAGAACTTCAGCTCCACACCTCTAGATTAATCAGCTGCTCTGCCTTCACTGCCCAGGTATCTGTATCATACAGTATTACTGTTTACATTGTTATTTTATACACCATAATTTTCAGCTTCTGTGCCATTCTTCTATCAGAAACACTAACCCTGAAATTCTTGCAGTTGCCTGCAGCCCCTCTGATTCTAACTGGCCTCCTCAATCAGACTTCCCTTCTCCTCCACCACCCCTGACAGATACTTAAAGCTGTTAACCTGTTCCACTATTTCCCTTATATCTCAATTCTTCTTCTGATTTCCCCATCCACTGTCTTATGTACTCAGTTTCAACCCGCATGTCTACAGTTTTGCATTCCTTTCCCCTATCCTTTGCTGAAGTTCTTGTTCAGTCTGCCTGAAATGCCACATCAACTGCATAGAGCAACTTTTTGATCTGTCCTGGGACTGCTAAAGTAGTCCATCACCACTATGAGTAGCAGTGGGCTCAGTCACCCAATGTGTCTGTAAGTCCTAACACTGTTCCTACTTGTGTCATTAGGTCCTTGTACATAGCCTGCACCAATTCTACCAATGGTCATGGGACTTCAAAACATTTCAGGACTGCCCAGACTGGCTTTGTCATATCCTTTCTCCACGTCAGCAAATGCCCAATTGCACTCTTCCTCATCTCTAGCTTCTTCTCATTTATCTGTCTCACTGCAAACATCAGGTCAGTTGTGTTCCAACCTGATCTGAGAACAAACTGCTCATCTCCCATCTTTTTTTATGCGCACCATCAAATCTACACACCAGAAACTAGGCTCCCCTTATAGGCTCAATGGATTCCTTATAGCTACTGCAAGAAAAACTCTATCCACTACTTTCTTATTGACAACTCTATTATATGCTGCTCCTATCCTAACAAACTTAAACAGCACTCAAACTCTTGCTACCATAAAATAGCTAAATGTGTTAACAATCTCCCTCATAGGACCCACCATTGTCATAGCTTAAAACAATTAACCTAGCTTGAACTGCACAATTACGTAACATATTCACTATAGCACACAAACTCATTCATCATCCAAAAAAATGCCTCGCACTACAAAACGTATTACTGCCCTACTGTCCAACAATGGACTTTCATTCTATTAATACATTTGTATTTCTTACAAATAAGTCAAATAATGTTGCAGAAGATTCACTCTACTCCCAGTATGTTGCTAAAGTCTGGAATAATATCCCCATACAAATAAAATTCTCTGACAAGCACAATAGTTTTAAATCACTGCTTAAACAACATCTAAACCAATCCAAGTCCTACACATGCTCATCACAAGTTTAAGACTTTGTGCTGACTGTATGATACTCTCTAAATACTCTCTTTAAACAGAATACTCTCAACCTCTCACTGAAAAGACAAAACTATTTTTATACATAACTGCTGCTTTTACAATCCAATAAGTTGCATGGTGGCTTTCTCTTTAGTAACTTCCACCTCTGTAAAATCTTAGAATGTATAACTGTAACTACTGTTTCTGTATAAATGTAACTGCTATGGTTTTAACTGGAACTTAGTATGATGCAATGTAAGCAAATGGAGCTTTCCCCTGGGCCTTCCTTGAAAATGGATATTACACAATCAGATTTTCCCAGTAAACAAAGAAAATAAATATTTTCTTCTCCTCTGAATATTTGCTCATCAATCATCCTCTCATGAACTTTCATGCAGTGTGATAGGACTTTAATACCTCTATACTGCCAACAGTTGTGAATGTCTCATTTGTTCTTCTGCATTGGCACTAGGATACTTATTCTCCAGTCATATGGGATTCATTTTTCTCTCCATACTGCTATGTGTAACCTGAGGAGCCATTTTCCCTAACTCATCCAACATCGTAATCATATCTACTTTGACCTCATTTGAGCCTGCTGCTTTTCCTGTCTTCATTTTCCTTAGTGCTATTTTTACTTGTTCTAGGGTGGGGGTCCTCCTCTTCTTTTTTCATAGGCTGTGTCTGAAGCAGTACAGCTTTTGTGGAGTTTTCTTCATTCTGAAGCTTCCGGACTTACTCCTTCCACCTACCTTTGATATCCTGTGTACTGGTGAGAAGGTTGTTGCTGGCATCCCTTATGAATGGAGTCTGACTATCTTCTTTATCTTTCCTGGTTGGCTTGAACCTGATATTGTTTCTTTGTGTAAGCTACTGAATCTCTTTCTAGAATCTATTATCGTGCTTTTGATGCATCCTTCTTCACCATTGCAAATGCTCTTTTAGTTTCTTTGTAAGGGATATGGTATTAGTTTTTATCTTGGCCTGTCATTTCTATTTCCTTTTATTTGCACTCATACATTCTTTAGATGACTTCCTAAACTTCTACATTCTGCCACCAGCTTTCTGTATGTATCTTATTTTCAAACCTAGTTTGTCTGCATATCTGTTCCATAGTTCTTAACAGATTTTGAAGTGTTGTCATTTTTTGTTCAACTGCACTTATTTCCATAAGGAACTAAAACCCCATGTATTTCCATGAACTCTTAGACTTCCTACTTCAGCCTATTCTCTGTTGATCTTGTAGCCTTCTATAACCACTACTTGGAGCTGATTAACAGTGGTTTATGCTGTTTCACTGGGGATGACTTTGCAATTGCTGATTTTAAGCCAGTGCCCTTTCCATTCTAGGTCTACCTGAGTTGCACATTGACCACTTTTGCATGTGATCTTGTGACTGTCTCTTTTGTTGAACCTAGTGTTTACTGCCATCAATCTATTTGACAAGCAGAAGCCTAAAATAGCATCTCTTTTTTTATTTCTGTTGTTCTCCAATGCGGACTCAGGTAATCCAGATTATAATATTCTGTTTGTCCTGATATATGCATTTAGGTTCCCCATTATCAAACCTGCATCCTGCTTTATCTAGTACATTCTCCAACTGCTGCCTCAATGCATTATTTTTCTTGCTATTACAACCCTTCTGTGGGACATAGGCTGAGATTATGTCTAGTACCCTCTCCTTACACTGGAAAATGATTGTCTTGAGTCTGTCAGTAATTCCGATGATAGAAGTATCTCTGTCACCACAATACACACACCATAATTTCATCCACTTCCAGACTATATACAGTCAGCAAACCTATAACGAGTGTAGCAATCTTTCATTTATCTTTTGTAGGTTTATTGGTTTTATATCCAGGTTTTGCTCACCAGAGCAATCACAGTTAATGCAAGCTGGGCAAATGGACACCAGATAGCCAGTGGCTTATTGATCCAGGTCTGCTGAGCTTTATGACTGGCACACACTGGCCATTAGGGGCACATAAATCCCTCATGCTGTTAGCAAGCTTCTCTAGCATATGTTGGAATAGTTCAGTTCCATGATCTTCTTACCACTGACAGATACACATTTTTGGTGAACTCTACTCAATTTTTCAACTGTGAAATGGATAGCCCTACCAGGGTGCAGAGTATGTGATCCATATTAGCCTATCTAGAGGCTACTGTGCATAACTGTTAATCCACAAAGCTGCTGGTCTATTTAAATCTTCCTCTAATAGGTACCATCTAGAGTCTGTGCTGCTGCCCACAATTCCACCATTAGATATGTTTGTGATAGAAACATTCAACATGTTTTTGGCTGGTGGGAAGAATCTCAGAGAGAGATACAGGAAGAACATGCATTGGCCGAAGGTCAGGATCGAACCATGTACCTTCTGCATGGATGGTAAGCACCTTCATCATGTCAACTGTGCTTACAGTATACTCATTAATGTATTTGTTTTTCTTAACTAGCACATAGTCCTGAGGTATAGGGACTATTTTCACACTTAGCATGAGAGCACTGTATGGTTAAATATAGATTCCTTTCTATGAAAGCAGAAGTGGAAGAAATTAAACCATTGTCTACGCAGCCAGAACGTTCTGCACTGTCAGAGAAAATACATGATTGTACATTACAAGCCATTCCATGATTTAAGAAGATAAAAGATCAAAAACGTTCACATTAAGAAGCCATTCTCCAACTAGGAAAAAGTATCAGAAAAAAATGAAAGGAACACTTGACTAAATTTTTGCTATAAAAATTTTAAATCAACACCTCCAGGCTGGATGTTTCGAGTTGGTTGCTCACCATAAATATCTTTTTAACGTTATTTGGAGAGGCTAATAGTTTACCTATAATATTATCAGAAGTAATTCAGTATAATATTCTAATCCTAGGAAAACAAACAAGACAGAGCTTCCAAACATCACTTTTTAGGTGACTGACTTCATAGAGAACTATACCTTGAAATATGAAATAAAACTACAAAAGTAAATGATTGGTCCATTCATTGCATATAAAACTGAGAATCATTGCAGAGGTCCATCATCCATTTACACATTCTGATGTTCTACAACTCGAGGTCTTAGTCTTGCCCAGGTTGCTGACATGTTCAACTGGCCACACAAGGGCACTGTAATGTTTTCTCCCTCCATACTGTGCATGTATACTGCTGCTCGGTCCCATGACGACTGCACTGTTGCAGCTTGGGGGAGCCAGTTGCACATCCATGGCCCATACTCACCCTGTGCTGCTATTTCACCCATCGGGTATGTCTCATAGCACACCACATCTCATCCCCCTTCCAGAATCTGTGGGCTGGTACTGAACCCGTACTTGCACCTTTCTAGACTGGTCCTTCAGTGACTGTTCTACTACTCTAACCCAAGCCATCCTTTGTAGTCATGGCTTTATCCCCTTATAGCATTGAGTCAGCTGCTGTTAATGGAACTTTGGTAGGACAAGTAAGGTCTGACCTAATACTCCCATGAGAGTTAAGCTTTGTGAATGAAGCCTGACAATCCCCAGAATCAATAGATTTTAATGAGAGTTTGAAAATGTTTTACTAAAACATTTAAATTTTGAGTAGAAAATATATCTTAAGGGACTGTCAAGTAATAAGAGTCCAATGAATGCTGTGAAAATGTGTATTTTAGGAAATCTGTAGAGGTTACCCAGTAGCAGATGGAAAACAATAGTAAGAAGGGTAGTGAGAAGATGAAACTAGATGAGAATCTGTGAATATGTATAAAGTTTCTCTTTTATTTCTCTTGACACATGTAATAGAAGATGTATGTGCAATAACCATTACCCCCATACAAGATCCAAAATATATTTTGTGGGGACCATTTAAGATTTATGATTTATTGATACCTGGTAGATGATTACAAAAAAATGGATCTGCATCCATATGCTTGAACTCACATCTCATTCTACAAACATTCATCTGAAAAGACTTGTACCTGTTTATGGCTTACAAAGACTTACCTGAACATGTTGTCACAGTGAGTAAAATGGACTTAATATCTGAGATATGCCATAGTTTTGTTAAGTAAGGAATAATACAGCAATTTCCTTGGGTGACATATGTGCACATATATTCTAGGTAGGCATGAAGAGACCCCAATACCATGCTGTAAATTGCTGAGTTTCATCTTTCCTGTTCCACTACACAACTTTGAACAGAACAGCAGGGCACACATCTACAACAGTGCTAAGGATTAGATACATTATAAACCAATTGAGCTTACTGAAACTGATTCCGAGTGAAACCGTCAAAAAAGAAATAATACTTGCGAAAAGTACAAGGACAAGATGTTCTGGTAGTGAAATTCTTTTCTAATTAAAGTAAGGATGACATTGTCTTTTTAGGATACTAAGGTAGATGTGTTAAGTGGATTCCAGAAATGACTGTGAATAAGAGATTATAAACTGTTAAGGAAAAGTATAACAAGTTTCTAATGTGTGTATTACTAACATACTTGGTAAATGCATTTTAGCATAATGGGCCTACATTTTATGCACTTTTTTAAGTAATCTTTGTGGGATAAAACAGACTATTGAAGCCACTAGTATAAACATAAAGACAGATGCTTTACTAAACAATTTTTCTGTCTGTCTGCAGAAATTTCTACACAGAATGTTAGTCATTGAGTTAACGGTGTCACATGATGTCATAATACTGATGCATCAGTCATCATTGTTCTAGAGTGCAAGACTAACTAGATTTTGGTAAGACATTGCAATTTCAGAACAAGAAGTTCTGGTAGTGAAATTATTTTCTAATAGAAGAAAGGTATTTCACTGACCAGGAAACAGTGAAGGGATGTTTGTGCTTGCCTAACAAGAACAATAGGTGAGAAATGTTATATGTCTATGTATGCATTTATGTTTGAAGATGAGTGTGATAGGCAAAATAGAAACTTACTTTGTTTTTTTCTGCTTTTAATCTGTCAAAGGTTCATGTTTGGGGGCAAGTGATAACTAATATTTACCATGTAAAGGAAGCAGTAATGTCTTTTATGTGCCATCAATTTTTTTGTTCTTCTTCTTCTTTCGGCTCCTCCCGTTAGGGGTAGCCACAGCAGATCAACTGTTTCCATTTCTTCCTGTCCTCTGCATCTTGCTCTGTTACATCAACCGCCTGCATGTCCTCTCTCACCACATCCATAAATCTTATCTTAGGCCTTCCTCTTTTCCTGTTACCTGGCAGCTTCATCCTTAGCACCTTTTTCCCAATATACTCTGCATCCCTCCTCAGAACATGTCCAAATCAACGTAATCTTGCCTCTCTGGCTTTGTCTCCAAACCTTCCAACCTGGGCTGACCCTCTAATATACTTATTCCTAATCCTGTCCATCCTCGACACACCCAGTGCAAATCTTAACATCTTTAACTCTGTCACGTCAAGCTCTGACTCCTGCCTTTTTGTCAGTGCCACTGTCTCCAACCCGTATAACATAGCTGGTTTCACTACCCTCTTGTAGACCTTCCCTTTCACTCTTACTGGTACTCTTCTGTCACAAATCACTCCTGACACTCTTCCCCACCCACTCCATCCTGCCTGTACTCTCTTCTTCACCTCTCTTCCACACTCACCATTATTCTGAACTGTTGATCCCAAGTACTTAAACTCATTCACCTTGGCCACCTCTACTCCCTGCATCCTCACCATTCCTCTGTCCTCCCTCTCATTCACACACATATATTCTGTCTTAGTCCTGCTGACCTTCATTCCTCTTCTCTCTAGAGCATATCTCCACCTCTCCAGGGTTGTCTCCACCTGTTCCCTACCCTCACTACAGATCACAATGTCATCTGCAAACATCATAGTCCACGGGGACTCCTGTCTGATTTCGTCTGTCAACCTCTCCAGGGTTGTCTCCACCTGTTCCCTACCCTCACTACAGATCACAATGTCATCTGCAAACATCATAGTCCACGGGGACTCCTATCTGATTTCGTCTGTCAACCTGTCCATCACCATTGCAAATAAGAAAGTGCTCAGAGCTGATCCTTGATGTAATTCCACCTCCACCTTAAACACATCTGACACTCCCACCACAAACCTCACTGCTGTCACACTACCCTCGTACATATCCTGCACCACTCTTACATAATTCTCTGACACTCCTGACTTCTTCATACAATACCACAACTCTTCTCTAGGCACCCTGTCATATGCTTTCTCTAAATCCACAAAGACACAATGCAACTCCTTCTGACCTTTTCTGTACTTCTCCATCAACACTCTCAGAGCAAACATCACATCTGTAGTACACTTTCCTGTCATGAAACCATACTGCTGATCACTAATCATCACCTCCCTTCTTAACCTAGCTTCCACTACTCTTTCCCATAACTTCATGCTGTGACTGATCAGTTTAATCCCTCTATAGTTACTACAGCTCTGCACATCACCCTTATTCTTAAAAATCAGTACCAAAACAATTTTTCTCCATTCCTCAGGCATCCTCTCACTTTCCAAGATTTCATTAAACAATCTAGTTAAAAACCCCACTGCCATTTCACCTAAACACCTCCATGCTTCAAAAGGTATGTCATCTGGACCAACAGCCTTTCCGTTCTTCATCCTCTTCATAGCTATCCTTACTTCCTCCTTGCTAATCCACTGCACTTCATGATTCACTGGACATGGTGGACATCATCCAACCTTCTCTCCCTCTCATTCTCTTCATTCATCAACCCCTCAAAGTACTCTTTCCATCTGCTCAACACACTCTCCTCGCTTGTGAGTATGTTTCCCTCATTATCCTTTATCACCCTTACCTGCTGCACATCTTTACTAGCTCAGTCCCTCTGTCTAGCCAATCGGTACAGGTCCTTTTCTCCCTCTTTAGTGTCCAACCTTTTATACAACTTTTCATACGCCTTATCCTTAGCCTTTGCCACCTCTTTCTTTGCCATGTACCTCATCTCCTTATACTCATGTCTACTTTCTTCATCTCTTTGACAATTCCACT
The DNA here is from genome assembly GCF_019279795.1 of Protopterus annectens. NCBI lineage: Eukaryota > Metazoa > Chordata > Ceratodontiformes > Protopteridae > Protopterus > Protopterus annectens. The sequence continues at coordinate 350,515,421 of NC_056750.1, forward strand.
TCTTCTTCGCCAACCTCTTTCTCTGTATACTCTCCTGTACTTCTTCATTCCACCACCAGGTTTCCTTGTCCTCCTTCCTCTTTCCAGATGTCACACCAAGCACCCTTCTAGCCATCTCTCTTACTAGCTCTGCTGTAGTTACCCAGCTATTCGGTAACTCTTCACTGCCACCCAGTGCCTGTCTTAACTCTTCCCTGAACATCACCTCACAATTACCCTTTTTCAATTTCCACCATTTGATCCTTGGTGCTGCCCTCACACTCATCCTCCTCTTCTTGATCACCAATGTCATCCTACAAACCGCTATCCTATGCTGCCTAACTACACTTTCCCCATGCCACTACTTTACACTGTCCAATCTCCTTCAGATTGGCCCTTCTACATAAGATATAATCCACCTGTGTGCATCTTCCTCCACTCTTGTATGTCACCCTATGCTCCTCCCTCTTGTTAAAATACGTATTCATCACAGCCATGTCCATCCTTTTCGCAAAATCCACTATCATCTTACCTTCTGCATTCCTTTGCTTAACACCATACCTACCCATCACTTCCTCATCCCCTCCGTTCCCTTCACCAACATGCCCATTGAAATCTGCTCCAATCACCAGTCTCTCACCCTTGGGTACGGTCATCACCACTTCATCCAACTCACTCCTAAATTTTTCTTTCTCATCCATCGCACACCCAACTTGTGGAGCATATGCACTAACAACATTCATCATTACACCATCAATTTCCAGCTTCATAAACATCACTCTGTCTGACACTCTTTTCACCTCCAAAACACTCTTAGCATACTGTTCCTTCAGGATAATGCCTACGCCATTTTTCCTCCCATCCACACCATGATAAAACAATTTGAAACCGCCTCCAATACACCTAGCCTTGATCCCCTTCTACCTGGTCTCTTGCACACACAATATACCAACCGTCCTTTGGTTCATCATATCAGCTAGCTCCCTCCCTAAACCAGTCATACTGCCAACATTCAAAGTTCTGACCCTCACTATCACAGTCCTAGCCTTTACCTGCCTTTTTTTAATGATTGCTAATGATGTGCTATGTACAATATCCACACATTGGTCAAGTTAGTTGGCATCTCTTCTCATTATGTTTGTCTTTTTTATATACAAATCTGAGTTGTCTCTGACTTAATTTGTTGTTATATTCAAAACCATATTATTTGACTTACTCTGTATTGGCATGTCTTATTTGATTATGCTACAAATATTATGATTAATATGCAGAGAAACTTTATATAAGTATGACTTTTAAGTTTTGCATCAGCATTTTTTCAGAATATAATGGAAAATGTATTCAAGGATCTGTACTTGGCTGTATATCTGGAAAATGTGTTAATTTCTGGGAAAACAGAAAGTATCTCAGCAGATAAAACAAGATGTTTAAAATGATGCAGGATTATGGTATAAGAAACTGAAACTGTGAGTTTGATGAATCACGTATTGAATATATTGAACATGTTTCAGACAGAAAATGCATGCTTCTTCTAGAAACAATGCAAATTCCATTCATGAGGTTTTTTCCATCACACATTTCCACATGCTGAAAAGTATTGAAGAGTTCATAGGTTCATAGGTTCAAAGGTAGGTACTAGGCTATCGGCCCTGGGGCCTATACAAGCCCAGCCAAAAAGGTGCTCTGGCTTTTGCCACCCAAGAAAATTATTTTCCTGTGCCACTGTCAAGCAGAGCCACAGAAGTGATCCCTGGGTGAATTTCCTATTTCCCATCCAATCATCAAGATTTTTCTTGAAGAGTGCTAATGAGGGGCTTTGTTTAATATAGATAGGTAGTTTATTCCAGAGTATGGGAAGTCTGTGGGACAGGAATCTATCCATCTGGCATATTCTGTTTATTGTGGTGACAAGGTTTAGGTCCCTAGAGCATGTAGCTCCGAGGGATTGGGATTTCTTTAAGTGGAGCATGTCCAAAAGCTCTGGGTTTGACATAGCTTTGTATGTTAGGCAGAGATCACCTCTGAGTAGGTGATATGTGACGGAGTAAAGCTGGAGTTTTTTGAGACGGTCTGCGTAGGGCATCTGTTTGAGGCCGGTGATCCTCTTTGTGAGGTATTTCTGTGGCCTTTGCAGCTGTTGTAGATGTCTTGTGAGGTACATACCAAAAGGGGTGTTGTACTATATAATGGGTCTAATGAGTGATGAGTAGAGGGGAACAATGACTTCTTTTTTTCTGGATGAGAAACCTTTTGTGATGAAGTGTGCCATGTAGAAGGATTTCCTGACTACTGTGGCAATGTGATTATCAAAGGAGAGACTACTGTCCACCTGTGCCCCAAGGTCTCTTATCACACTTTCAGTGTTAAGTATACTACCGCCTATGTTGTAGTTCATGGTTGCAGAGTTTTTACCCAAGGGGATGACAATGCACTTTTTGGTATTGAGCTTGAGGCCATGGCTTTTACACCAGGCATCTGTCTCAGTGAGGCCCTTTTGTAGGATGTCCACATTGTTAGGAGTTTTGATTATGGCTCCTAGTTTGCAGTCATCTGCGAACTTCGTTAGCCAAAGACCTTCTGTGATAGCCTGTACTTCAGAGAAGTAGATACCAAACAGGAGAGGACTCAGGACTGAATCCTGTGGTACTCCACTTGTCACTTGTCTGAAGTTGGATTTAGAGTCTGCTACTTTCACAGGGTGGGTTCTGTCAGTGATCCAGTTGGCAACCCATCTTGTGACATAGGGATTTATACCTAGTTTAGTGAGTTTATCTATAATTCCAGACTGGGGGATGGTGTTGAAAGCCTTGGCATGATATAGATAGGCTGTGTGAACCACCTTACCCTCGTCTACGGCTTTGGTGACTGCTTCAAAGAAGTCTATCAGGTTTAGGAGACATGATCTGCATTTTACAAACATGAAATGGGTGGGGTCCAGAGTTTGGAGATTACCAATGTCTTTGTTTATAAGTTCCATGATGATATGATCCATGGCCTTGCAGACCAGGCTCGTCAGACTAATGGGGCGGTAGTTCCCTGGGTCCGTGGTGGCTCCCCCCTTGTGGAGTGGGATAACTGTCACTGTGCGCCATTCAGCAGGCAGAAAGCCTGAGGTGAGGCTATGATTGAACATGGCACTTAGGTGGGGTGCCAGTTCATTCTGTAGTTCATGCTGAATGCAGCCTGGGATGTTGTCTGGTCCCAAGGATGCTGTGTTCTTGGCTTTGGAGAGTGTGTTTTTTACCTATGCAGCCGTGATTACAGGAACTTTGCATTCTTCTGGTATAGAGATTGGCTCTTTAGGGGGTGGGGTGGGGGGTAAAGTTAGCACTGAATCTATCTGCCAGGATGTTTGCAATATCAGTTGGGTCTGTATATTTAGTGCCATTGTGCTGTAACTCAGAGAAGATCTGAGTGTTGCCATTGTGATTCTTGACATAGCTATAGAATGCTTTGTGGTTGTCTTTAGAATCAGTGGCAATTTTGTTTTCGTAACTAGCTTTGGAGGATTTTATCAGGGATCGCAGCTTCTTACTGAGGCTGACCAGGGAGCTCCTCTACTCATGGGAATTTACTCTCTTTTGCAACAGTTTCTTCCTTCTGTTGTACAATTTGTTTATGGCAGGAGACCACCAGATTGGCTTCCTTTTTTTGGAGGATAGTGTCTTGGTTTTGTTTGGGATAGCATGGTCCATGCTCTCATGTAAGTGCTTATAAAGTGCAATTGTGTAGGATTCAGTAGTCGTAACTGTATTGTCCATCTGCATGGGTGTCATGAAGTTCACCATTTCTGTCTTAAGAAACATGAAGTTTGCTTTAGAGAAATTTTTTACCATGGTTTCCTTAATGAGGGTGGGGCAGGATGTGGATATCTAGGGTAATTAGCTTATGGTTGGATCGGACCAATGAGGCGTTGACTTCAGGTGTGGAACACCGGTCACTCATGTTGGTAATGACTAGATCTAGGATATTGTTGCCCCTGGTGGAGGTGTGGATAAGTTGATCCAGAGCATTGGAATTTATGAATTCCAGAAAGCGTTGAGCGAAGGAGTTATTACATAAGTAGTTTTCCCAGTTAATGGTGGAGTAGTTGAAATCACCCATTATTAGGGTGTTTGGTTGAACCCTAATATTTTTCAGTACATCAAGAAAAGAGGAGTGGGAATCCTGGGGCATGGTGGGGGATCTGTAGCAAGCTACAATTTGGATTGCAGTTTTGCACAGAGTTAGTTGCACTTTGATAACCTCGGCTGCATTATGCTGAGCAACTAGCCTGGAGGTGTGGATATCCTTAATGAATATGGACACACCTCCGCCTTTGGTGTTCTGGTCTAGGTTACATGGCCGAAAAGTGTGGTATGAATTATAGCCTGGTAGTGCAGAGGTGCTCTCTGGAGCCTTGAACCAGGTCTCAATCACTGCACATATATCGATGTTCTCCTTTTTAAAAAGTGCCTCGAGTGAGTGCATTTTGAGATTTAGGCTTCTAGCATTGAGTAACATCACCCTCAGTTTTTGCTTGCCTGTTCCTGTTACGGTGGTGAATTTGTCACTTGAACCTTGCCTACGAAAGGCACTATAGAGGTGGCAAGAACCTTAGCCAGTATCCGGAATCGCAGGGGTGACAGGTGCAAGCCATCTCTGGCAAAGTATTTTGGTTTGTCGACCATGTCATCCCAGGCAGACAGATACTGGATCCCTTTAGAATGACACCAGAAGGTTAGCCAATTGTTGAAGTCAATCATTTTGTCCTTGTACTGAGGCATCATTCTGGGTGATGGCAGAATGCTACTCAGGGCTAGGGTCATACCTACCTGGATTACAAGATCGGAGATCTCTTCCATGTCTCTTTTCATGTAGTCCAGGGAGGTACATCTCAGGTCATTCACACCAATGTGGACAATGACAGAGTCATATTTTACTTGTTGTGGAGTGACCTGAGTGCGTGGGTTATGTGGCGGATCCTGGCACCCAACAGGCAGCTGACAGTAACCTTCTCCTTGTTTAGCCTGGTGAGTGAGACATCAGTGTGCCTGACTATAGAGTCACCTATGACTAGTGTGTTGGGTACGTTGTTTTGCCTTATTGGCTGTGGTTGAGTGGCACACTGAGTCTGCGGGCTATGTGTCATTTGGGTTGTGTTGGGGGAAGGAGGTTGCTTGCATTTCTGCTTTGGAGGTCTCTGTTGCTTGAGCGGATTATTATTGAGAGCCCCAGCAAATGTTTTTGTGTTTCTTTTTGTGGAATTTGGTGGTGTAGTTTTAGTGAGACTATGTGATGAGTGTGGTGTGGTGCAAGTGTTTACCTTCTCCTCTTGACTGTCAAGTTCAGTCTTGTTGGAGAGAGCTTTACCTTTGGCTAGATAAGTGCATCTCTCACAGGTTGTAGTGTTGGGTGGTAGGATGAGAGGGTTGTCTGTGTACATGAGGCAATTGCTACATTGCCCCAAGATGCCCAGATTTATCAGATAGACAGGAGAGAACACTGGGAGCTGACCCTTGGACATGCCTGAATAAAAAACTATTTCCCTCTAGATAAGTGAGGAAAGTGAGTACAAGAGCTGTTTTTCTCTAATCAAGTGAAGAAAGTAAGTACCAAAACTGTTTTCCTCTAGGTAATGAGGAAGGCTGAGTGCTGTAGTAATTAGTAGGTTATTTAGTGCTTACAACAAGTTCTGAACAAGTGCTGATCACGAATAAGCAAATTCAAGTGCTAAAACTAATAATCTGTATCTGGACTAAACTAGTTACAGGAAAGGGGGGAAACAAGTGCAAATGTGGGCTTTTAAATCAGAAAGTTGCGAGAGATAGAAAAAACTTCCCAAATGGCCAATAACTACAATTTCTGGGTCAGAACCACTCCTTATGTGGTAGATTGGTTACCTAGTGCTTACCACTCCCACTGATAAGCTAGAAGGCTTCCCTCCAGAAGCACAGAAAGCTTGGGGGGGGGGGGGGCTCAGAAGCTTACATACAGTCCTGGATACAGCAAATCTGAATCTGGACTACACTAGTTACAGGAAAGATAGGAAGCAGGTTTAGAATTTATATATTATACAGAAAAGTAGCTAAAACAGCAGTAAAAACAGTTCAAATGCAGTGCAAGCAAGCCCACTTGAGTATGTAGCAATGTTAGACCAAACGGTTTAAAAAAATGCAATTAAATTAAAAATGACTAAAACAAGTGCAGAAGGAGTCTATTAGGTAGAATGAGGTAAAGAGATGGGACTGGGGGGAGTGTCGCAGATCAAATCTACAGTGGGGGCAGGCAACTGCAAAAGCCTCCAAATTTAAACAACAAGACAGGAAAAGGGAGGGTGAGTAGGGGAAAACCAACATCTTCAGCAGAGATCTGAAAAACTATACAGTGAAGCAAAAATAACAGTGCACAACTCTGAAGTCAGCCAGCAATGATATAAAATTAGTCAAACAACAATTAACAGAACACAACTCTGAAGTGCCAGTAAACTATACTTAGCTCTGTATATCTCCAGATAGTTTGAAGAGCACTCTGTCAGGACACAGGAAGGCTCCAGCAATGATATGCAGGCTGTTACTAAGATGGTCTAATTTTATGCAAGTAATCCTTGAGATAGTCAGATAGCACGCAGGATATAAAACCAGTTATACCAACTTAAGACACAGAGAAATAGGGAGAGGGGGAAAAACACCTTCAGCAGAGATCTGAAAGACTACACAGTGAATCAGGAATAACAGTGCACAACTCTGATGTCAGCCAGCAATGATATAAAATTAGTCAAATGACAATTTACAGTACAAAACTCTGAAGTGCCAGAAAAATATACTCAGCTCTGTATATCTCCAGATAGTTTGAAGAGCACTCTGTCATTTTTCCATATGTGTTAAAGTACTATGGGGAAGTGATTTTTTTCCTATGTGTGTGTGTTTGCATGAACACAAAAAAAGCACTGTAGTAGCACTATGTCATGGCATCTTGGACAGATGTGAGCTATGCATGGCCGACTACTGAGATCAGCATTGCTGCCCCTGACCGGAAGGGCCACCTCTGCAATGACTTGCTCCAGTACTTACAAGGTATAGACGTAGGTGTGCTACCAGAATATGTGTGATATCTGTCAGATGATCTCTTTTTAAGATTATGTCCAGAAACATGACCCCATGTCCTACCACCTCTGGTTGTGGACACTGTGATCACTGATGGAGCAGTTGATGTAGTGTCACTGCGGAAGTGGATGCAGTGTCGCTGCAGGAGTGAGTCTGCTTACACCAAAAGATGGAGCAGCTCTCCGTCCACATAGATCCATACCCTCCCCCAACAGATGTTCCATCAAAGACAGTGTCCAATCCAGTGTGTTGTTCATCTGTCTAAGAAGTTGTCCACATAGTATAGACAGTCACTCTTGACAGAATTTCTGACATTTAGTAGTCACACTATCTCTTCCAAACCCATGACAGAACATGCCTGTGTCTCCTCGATGGCCCTACACAGATGTCTGGTGGCACTTAATGACATATCAGCTTCAGTAGAAGAGTGGACAGCAATCCTCCTCTAATCACAGCTATCAGCCCTACTGTGTGGCAGCATGCCCTCATGATGGTTACTGGGAGAGGAAACTGCATCTGCAACAGGTATAACCGCACAAGCCAGATCAATTGTGCCAACCTGTCCTATAGCAGAGGTCTCTGTATTCTTGGTATGAGTAGACATACTGGCTGTGTCCAAAACATTTGCAGAGGATGTGAGAGTCACAACCTCAGTGTCAGACTGACCTTCTGAACCCCAAAACTGTGCCTGAGGCTACAATACTCCTACAGAAGGTGGTAGGAGTTCCTCAGTGCCACTCTCAAGATAACCAATTATAACAAGCAATGAACACAACAAACAGAAAAAAGGGGTTATAAAACTGATCACATCCATCTGCAATACCTTTTTCCTATTTTTGCATATGGGAAGTTATGCTAAACTTCATAATAGATACTATAAATCTAAAGAAACTCTCTCACATAGACATGAATCTATCTTATATAAAGTATTAATAATAAGCAAAAATGTTTGTTTGCCATTTCCAGGTGGGCTGGCAACCTGTAACCCAGAACTGCCTCTATGAGATGAATGGAAAGGAAAGAAATGTGCTAAGTATCACAATGCAAATGAAACAAACAAACAAACAAAAAAAAAACAACAGAACAGTCTCCTTCTTAAGGGCAGATTATAAAGGTTCTCATAAAGTAAGTAAACATTTGGCTGCCCCCCTATAATGTATACTACTCTCTTTCTGTATGACTGTAATCCGAGTGACACACAGTTATCAATGATTCTGTATCTCTCTCTCTCTCTGTATATATCCATCTGTCTGTGTGTGTGTATATATATATATATATATATATATATATATATATATATATATATATATATGTATGGATCTAGGACGTTTGCTCGAGTGAGCAAATGACCGAAACCCAAACAGCCGGGAATACTTACCTGAAAGTACTTTTCACCGAAGAAGCACTTTCTCGTAAGTATGCCTGTTGCTGAGACTGCACTATGGTGCGGGTAAGGGAAATTTACCTTTTCCCCACTGTAGTGCGGTCTTGGAGGGAGAATAATAAAGAAGGGGGGGTGGGGGCACAGCCCCCCACATGGAGGGGGCAGGGGGTGAAGCCCCCCCAACTAAAATGTAAATGTAGTGTTTTATTTTTTTTTGTAACACACTTTAACGAAACTGCTTTTTTGATAAAAGCACTTTCGTTAAAATGTGTTCGGTTATTATGGATTCGGATGTTTTCTCACTCGAGCAAATGTCCTAGATCTATAAATATATATATATATATATATATATATATATATATATATATATATATGGGTTCTAAATTATATAAGCGAATGCACTGAATGGCGAATGCTATATAGTCGACCAACAATCCTCAAAAACCCAAAATGTCGAACACACGGATCAGCAATTTTTTTCCCATTGAAAAAAATCACTGATCCACAAAAAAAATAAATAAATAAATCAAACCCAAAATAAAGTTGGGGGGCTTTGCCTATCAAAACCCCTCCATGTAGGGGGTGGCCCCACACCCCACACACCTCCTACTTAAATATACCAACTCTGAGATAACACCACAGTGGAGGAAATGACAAAGTCCCGAAAACAGCCCAGTGATTTTTTTTCCCTAGGAAAAAAATGGCTGCTCTGTGCTTTTGGTATTTTGCCATTTCGCATAATGACATTCGACTAAAGAGCAATCACAATTCAGTGCATTTGCTAAAATAATAGGGACCCTGTATGTATATATATATATATATATATATATATATATATATATATATATATATATATATATATATATATATATATATATATATATATATATAGAGAGAGAGAGAGAGCTATATAGACCAACTCCAAGATTGTGGTACAGTGTAGGAAATGGAAATCTTCCATTTATGCACTGTATTGCACTGAAGTGCGATCTCGGAGTTGGTATATTTAAGTAGGGGGGGTGTGGGGGATGCTGGGGGGGGGCTTGCCTCCCTGCATAGAGCAGTTTTTGTTTTTGTTTTAAGCTTTGCATGTTTTTTTTTTGACTTTCGAAGTATTACAGTTCGATTATTAAAGCTCGAACTTTAGTGATTTGAACTTATAATACTTTGACAATATGATATAGATCTCTCTCTCTCTCTCTCTCTATATATATATATATATATATATATATATTTTTTTATAGATAGCTATACATATACATATGTCCATATTGTATACATGTAGATGTATGCACATAAAGATGCAAAAATGGCACTGTTTGCATCTTGCATACCTAGAAGGTCATCTTATGACACTCTGGGTTTGTTGTCTACATATGCGCTATTGGCAAAGAATCTGCTGGAAACCTCTGGTGAGCTATATTGATCTCTAAGAGTGTACATGAGCTTCTCAGTTTCAGTTAGTAGTGGATTGATAGCAGGACTTCCCACCACAGTCACATATTCTCTGGCAATTGAGGTGACTATACAGTGAGCAGAGGTTATCATGTCAGTTACCTTTTGTCTTAACTGGGAGTAGGATCTCTCCTGATCTCCAATTGCACTAAGGCCATTGACCACCTGCCCCCAGATCCCATATCATGCAGATTGGTCACCTCTACCTCTCCACAACATAAAAGCTCCATGACGATGTAAGGTCTGGATAATAACCTCATTTTATGAATGCCTATAATGTTGTTTATGGGGTACAAATACCTTCTTGTGTGTCATATCCTTGTATAAGAAGAAACAGAAAATAGACAGACATAATTGCATATATAATGAACATGCAGAGTGGCTATCAGCTCATGTCTGTGTGACTGCATGCAACCAACATGCACACAAAGGATTTCTACATGTTAAGTGCTCAGTCTTGATTTCACACAAATTACCCACCCTCAATCTCCCCATCACCCCCAACCAACCCTCCAATCAACCACAATCCCTCTCCAACCAACTCCCCACAAACCTTGCTCAATCCCCAACACATGATCCACTCCCCACCAACTCCCCATTCACCCAACAATCTCCCAATAAAAAAAGAAGTATATATTTAAAATTCAAATATCAGCAGATATCTTATAACACTTCTGGCATGGATATATCATAAATGTAAAATTTACATTAACAATATAAATACATTACAAAAGTAACACCCCAAAATGTTACGACTTCCATATCCACTGCTGAGGAGATCAGTCGGGTAGAAATACAAAAGCAATACCATTTTTATATTTGCCTGCTAACACAAATAAAAACTCCAGGCCTTACTATATAATTGCAATACAATATTCTACTAGCATTTTGAAAACATGCATATAGAATAAAATAATTAGTAATAAATTAGGCATGTAGTATTTCATAGCATAACTGTAGAAATGCAGACATGGCTATGGCAAAAGGAAGAGAGAAAAGTAGGTAAATCTAAAATTCTACAAAACATTTTTTTAGCAGAAAAGGTGCTTCTTCTAATGTTAAGCTAAAATCACTACTAAAGTAAAAGCAACATACCTTGACAACACAGCACTGTAGAAAATAGGTAAGTCTTGCAAAATCTTGTTTTAACAGCAAACTTTCATCCTGTGCTTTAAAATATTATCCCCAGGAGAATACAAAAGCAATATTTATTTATTTATTTGTTTTTTTATTTTTTTGACAGTTGTTAACAGGGATAGTCCACCTGAGTACAAGCCCTTTTCAGTGGAGGCCCAGAGAAAAGCTTCACAGTACAAGTAAGCAAGAACATTTACAAAATTGAAGATAAATAGAGTGAAAAAGTTACAATAAAACAGTTCAGCAAATGTAGATAAAGCTCTACAGTACAATAAACTGTAATAAGAGGCATTATAACACTGAAGAAAAAATATAGCAAATAAATATACAATAAAACATTTAAATGAATTTACATAACACATTGGGTTATATTCAGAGGGTAATTGCACAATACAGAAAAGTTAAGTGAGTTATGCTAGTAGGGAATGGAGGAATATAGAGACTAGTGATAGAGAAAGAGATGGGTTCATGTGGGATGATTAGAGAGGCCTTAGCTGCACCTTTACCTTATGCATAATGGAGTGTCAGCCCTGAAAGCATGGTATGCAAATGAGGTATCTAATCATTAGCATTCCTGAATACTGAATACCAAAAACTGCACTAACTGTGGGAATGTAAACATGGTGTGATGACCTACACAATTACACACACACATTAGCAATGCAAGGCCCATCACTGAGAAGTGTTTCCTATCAATGGCATGCAGATGTCTTTGATTACCATAGCTGCAGGAGCAATCAGCTTTCACATTCTCCAGTTTTTACTACACACCTATTAAGGGTGTGTGAATGAGTAGACACTTAAAGAGTTGCAAGTACATTAACTGATGTAGGGGAACAATGGTCCTTACATCAAATGCTTTCTTAAATAATCACAGTTATTGGCCATCGGTAGGAAGTGCTGTTCATTTTAAATGGAGGACTATAACCATTGTTAAAGATAACATATGGCATAAAAACAGAGATAGAGTTGCTATTATAAAAGAATAGATAAGTAAAGGATGCACCAGACATAAAGAAAGGCATACACCTGCAGTGATTGCAGTCTTTGTCTAATATCAAATGAGTACATGCCTGTCCTATCTATTTGCAATATCACAATCATGCAGACATTCACAGTCAAATGTGAAAGGACAACTTTTATAACTTGTTTCTGTTGTACTTTCTATGTGACATAAAACAATGTCACATTAGCATTATATCTAAGCTCTTTTTCACCTTCTTAATGTATATATTTGTCTGTGGCAAGTTTAGGAAGGATGGTGAAATTACTGTTTTCAATACTCTTGTGTGAAGATTTGAACCATACAGCTTCCTGTTGCAACATAACACATTTTGTCCACCATGTACATGTAAATTTTATTTTCGACAATACTTTTATATTTTTTATTGTATGTTTTCCACACCCATTGGCAGTATAAAAATAACTCTCACAGTTTAAAGTAAAAGGTGAAAAATTTAGTTTAGGCTGCCATATGTACCATAAACCAGATAGGTGGCATTGTACCACCATCAGCACTCTGGATAGTACTCAGGGAAGATAATACACCTGACAGTTCACTTTTTTGTGGCATAAGACATAAGTACAGTGAGCTTATAAATAAATATATTAGATAAATGGTTGAAATTGATTGCCATGATACTTTTACAGAGCATTGTCTGAATGTTTATGTATATTTCATCACATTTTGTGATACCATTGTATTGTTGTATAAAAATCAGCTGTTGCCACTATTGCTAACAGCATGTGATCATTAATCTATCCATGGTGACGTATTATGTCACTAACTACAATTCTGATAATGTGCTCCACAAAGTACATATCTGCTGCTCCATGGAGATGTGAGAAGGAAGAATTGTTGAAATGAATGCACTTCTTTATCTGGTCATTGTTACATATAACCATGCATTTCATTTCATTTACCCACTGTAATTTCCCCTAAGATATATTACCCTTCTAATGTCTATTCTATTTGTTCTCTGCTTGGCAATTCACAAACACTGTTCATTATTTAAGGAAAAAAGTGAAACATTTAGTTTAGGCTGCCTTAAGTAGCTCATAAATTTCTGGCTGCTTAGCACATCTGGCAGAACTCTTTTTCATAATTATTCTAGAAAATACAGTTGCCAGGTAATTATATTAAGCATTGTTTGAATCATAATTTGCAATGTTTACTTTTCAGTCATAATCCATTTTAAGGTACATTTGCTCTCCACTTGCCATTTTGTGAACAGGGTGCACCGCCTAAGGAAAAGAGTGAAAAATCTTGTTTATTCTGCCTTAGATAGCTCAAACATGCCTAGCAGTGTTGCACAGCCCCCACAACAGGGACAATAGTTCCTTCATTAAATGCACCTGACAGATGTCAAATTCTGTGCTACAAGGTGTAAATGAAGTGAATAAACAGAAATAAGGCATCTCAAATCCTTTTTATGCAACAGTTTTTCAATACGCATATTTACTTTTTTTTGTTTGTTTGCATTTAAGGTGTATTTGCTCTCTACTTGGCAGAGTGTAAACAGAGATCACTGCATAAGGGAAAAGTGAAAAATTTAGCTTAGGCTGCCTTAGGAAGGTCAAACATGCCTGGCGCTGATCTCCACAACAGGAAGAGTACAAATGTCAAGAAATGCCCCTCATAGGTGTCAATTTCTGTGGTACAAAGTGTAACTAAAGTGAATCAAGAGAAATGAGGCACATGAAGCACTGTTTCAATGCAGAAGATCAATTGAAATTAATTACAATATGTATTTTTTATCTACCTTCCTTTTAAGGTTAATTTGCTCTTGGCTTGAAAGCATGCAAACATGGTTCACTACTTAAGCAAAAAAGAGAAACATTTAGTTTAGGCTTTCTTAGGTAGCTCAAATGTACCTGGCAATAGTGTATCATTTTAAAACCCTCTGTACAATACTGAAAGGGAAAATCATAACTGTCATGGTGGTAGTTCTGTGGCACAAAGTTTGAGAGCAATGTTTTTTGAGAAATAATGCTGACTGTTAAGGGTCTGAGTCCAACTACAAGATACTTTTTAGAAAGAGTGTAAGGAACACATTTCTCCAAAATGTTTGATTATGTAACAATAAAGAACACTGATAATGTTAAATCTGTTTCTTGCAAGCAATGTATCAGTAACCTTGTATCATGAAAATGTACTTTTTATCATATATGACTGTTTCACATATATACACAAACTAATGTATGTCCACTATCCCAAACATTACAATTAATATATTCCATATAAAATAATCTCATGCATATGTATGATGGGCACAGTATATATTTTTTTTGTAATTTTCATGACTCGTTACATGTCCCATCTATGTGTTTAGGATCCTTATCTCTTTTGAAGTATGTATGGAACATATACTGACCTGTCTTAATCATCACATTCAACTGCATCCATGTGAACCATAATTTCTTGAAGTAAGAATACATTTTACATAAAAATGCATTCCATGACAGGATTATAAACACACACACAAATATAGGCCTCATTGAAGTGTATCACTGTTCATTCAGATATCAATAAATGTGAAATGTTCAGGGTAATAAAGTTAGTTCTCCTCTGGAAGTGTCAATTGATAAATTAAGTTACACTTTTCGCCTCCTGAAACGATGTGAGGTATTAAAAAACAACAAAGCACTCTTCACAACGAGAACTGTTTATTCCAAGTAACAAAGCTTTCAGACATCAAGTCTTTCTTCAGTGTTTCAAAAAGTTAAAAAGCAAACATCCATTTAAATGCTAAAATTAAAGCATGTGACATAGCCCATCCTATCACATAAACACATTAATTAAAAAAGAAAATACATCAAAGATAAGTAGAAACTATGTAAAAATAATAGTAATAACAAAAAGGGGACCACAGTTTAAAACTCTTAAACACAAGACAGAACTTTTCACTTAATCATTTGTTGTTTAAATTTCAAAATAGGTTTTAGGGTCACCTGTTTATTTAAACCTGGATATGTGTCAGCTTGTAAGCGAACAATCCATTCATAGTCCCTTATATCAAGCTTATTAATAATATCACCACGTCTGCTATTTGGATATAAAGACTCCATAACCCTAAAAACAAACTGATGTGAAGTACCCTCTTCCTGTACATGCTTTGCTAGAGAATTGGTCTCTATACCCCTACATATGTCTGATCTGTGTTCTCTTATCCTTTCACATAGTCTTCTAGCTGATTTCCCTACATAAAATCCTAAGCATAATGTATAGGTAGCCAGGTATACAACAAATGATGTATTGTAAGTGGCAGTACAATTAAATATACATTTTCTCCTGCTCACAGGATGAACAAACTCATTAGAATGACAAATACTTGAACAACAAGAACAATTATAGCATGGTACAGTTCATTTGGTATTATAATTACCACAACATTTTCTATTCAAGGAGAAATCTTTGTAACATAAACATTGCTTTAAGTTATCACAATTCTTACATGTTAACAGGGTTTTTTTAGGCAATCATTTTTCATGGCCAGGTATAGCTTTCAATTTGTCCCAATTATCCCTAATAATTCTTTCAACATACTCACTTGCGCTGCTATATGTCATTAAATATCTAAGGGGTTGCACATCCTTACTCTGTTGTTGTACATCACTAATAATTATGTTATTTGAGAAAAATGGTTTAGCCTGTCCATCTCTTAATTTCATTAAATCCTCTCTAACCATATTTAATTCACTGATGTGATGGCCCTTGCCAAAAATTCACCAGTCATTTGGTTCATTTGCTTAGCACAAGAGTCTGTTTTAGTATCGAGTCTACTAGCTCGCATGAATTGACTCTTAGTAATACCTTTAAAGGTATATTTAAGATGCATGCTGTTCTTATGGAGGTATTTATTTGCATGCATATCCTTCCTATACATACAGGTATCCAAACCACTATCAGTTAGAAAAATGTGAACATCCAGAAAATGTATTCCAGTGGCAGACATATTAATTTCAAATTTTAAGAGTTTTAAACTGTAATCCCTTTTTTGTTAGTGTTATTATTTTTACATAGTGTTTACTTATTTTTGATGTATTTTCTTTTTTAATTAATGTGTTTATGTGATAGGATGGTCTATGTCACATGCTTTAATTTTAAACACTGAAGAAGGACTTGATGTCTGAAAGCTTTGTTACTTGGAATAAATGGTTTGCATTGTGAAGAGTGCTTTGTTGTTTTTTATCTGCTTGTTTGTGCTACACTTCACTTCACCAACCTGCAAATCTTTTATATTTCGGATGATGTGAGGTATTGACAGCTATGCCAGGGAAGTAGGGCAGTGGATGTGTAACATATGCCAGCATAGCTAGCTGGAATTTTATAAAGAATTATATGTCATTTGTATATCAAACTGATTTGTACAGATGCTTGTGTTGAAAATGCATTTGTAAAGCTGCTTGTGTTAAAAATGTACCAACAGTGTGCCTTGCTGGACAGAAAAACAAATATGCATGTATTATTGTAATTGTTTAAATGTATATGTTTTAACAGAAGATAGTGGAAGAGAAGCGGTTAATCTCAAACTTTGAAAATAGTTTGAAATTTAATTACCTGGCTTAGGCCATAAAGATTGTATCTTACAGTTCACAATGCAGCCATAGACAAAAAGTCTGTACTAGGAAGCTTCCTGTATTGTCATTGGGGTAAACTGATTGCTACTCTGGAAGGATGAAGGTTTGAAATCATTTTATGACTTCCAGGAGCTGCAGCAGATCTTAGCAAGGCTCTGCATATGTGTATTATTGACACCTATGTGCTAAATCCTGACAGCTTCTAGCCAAGGGTGGGGGGGCATGAAACCCAGAAGTCAGATGACCAGATGTATGTGATGTCATTCTGTAATCCATCCTTAAAAATAATGTTTAATATTAAG
This sequence comes from Protopterus annectens, assembly GCF_019279795.1. Lineage (NCBI taxonomy): Eukaryota > Metazoa > Chordata > Ceratodontiformes > Protopteridae > Protopterus > Protopterus annectens. Next base: position 350,532,343 of record NC_056750.1, read on the forward strand.
TGATACTGAAGTCTCATAGCAGTCTGTTTTTGTAACTTGACAAGGAAGTACACCTCACCTACTTCATTTTGCCTTGCTATAGTAAGTAACCAGGGAATAGCAATTCTTTAGATCAGCCAGGAAAATATAGCCAGATTATTTAAGTATTGTTTTTCTGTAACTGTGTGAGCCTGTCCACCTCTGTTATTTTAACATTTTTAATATCTCCTGTGATGAAACTCTGGTGTTTGTTGTAAACCAATATTTAGTGTTTTGATGCTATTTTATTATTTATTATTAACTATATTTAAACTTTTCATTGTGGCTGGTCTCTCAGAGAATATTTTTAACTTTGAGAGGACTTACATCTATTTGTTAACACTGTGGCCACTCATAGAAACCTTACTGCATTGGACAAACACTATCATTTGCATTAATATTAATTTCACTCAGTAAAATTGGGTACCCTTGTAAGACCCTTAGAGTAGCTAACTTTGGGGTGTCTGGTGGCAGTGTAACTACTTTATAGTCCTGGGAAGAAAGGGGCATAGATAGTAAATCTGTGCCAGCATTTCCCAGGTGTGCATGTGTGTGTGTGTGTGTGTGTGTGTGTGTGTGTGTGTGTGTGTGTGTGTGTGTGTGTGTGTGTGTGTATATGTGTGTGTTTGTGTGAAAAATCAAATCACAAAGTGTGTGCATTTCAGCTACTTGGACCAGGGACATGAGGGACTAGTTTCACAGAGAGGGTACTAGAGGGCTTAGCTTGGACACTCGGCTGATGACTCAACTCTACAACTCTGCCGGTGAGGAGTCTTACTGGGGATCTGGACAGAGGGGCAAAGCCAGACCCCAGACTGAGTGTGTTCCCCATGTGCTCTTAAGAGGAAATTGTGCTTGATGCAGAGAACTGCATCTGGAAATACTGGGTGTATTCATTTTTGTTCCAAGTGAATATCCCTTTCCAGTGCCAGTGGTGAAGATTCAAGCTCCTTGATTACTGGCTCAGAGTGGGGATGTTACATCTCCTTTATCCCATGGGTTCAATTCCTAGGTGTAACTATACTATTTTAACATTGGGTAAGCCCCAAACTGATAATATGTCAAAATTGTAATATGTCAGAATTCAGCCATCTTTTGCCTTCCAAAGTGCAACCCTCAAAAGTCATGAAAGTAAGAATTCTATTGTTGGACAATAGAGTCTCTGATAATGGGTGAAGTATCACTTATGGCAAAGATAAGCTCCATGTTTCAAATCTTTACTGCTGTTTGCTGTAGGTAGTGCTAATATGTCTGCCAAGGGTTCCATTTGCTACAGTCATGCAAATGCAGTTGGAAGACTGTGTGTGTTTACACAATAAGAGTAACACGTGAAATCTGAATTAGGTGCCATTTCAGACATAGTTTGTAAGCTTGATTTTTTTGTAGACATGGCTGCTGAGAAAGAGAACGGTGCTAAATTTACAGCACATGGGTGGGATGTTGCAGAGTCCAGGGCATTTGTTGTACTCCTAATGAAACACTACAACTGTAGGCTGCTGCAGGTAGATTATACCAGGTCTCATTATAAGGCTGAGGCTTGTAGCTACTTAGCCAAGGCTGACTCCACTGCAACTGGCATTCCACGCAAGGGAAACAATATTGTCACCACTACAGTGACCTTAAAAAGCAGAAGCAGGATCTCCTAAGCCAATGGGAGTCTGCATTTAGGACTGGAACCACACTCCGTTTTGGCAAGCAAGATCCATTACATGTCTATGATATGGCAGTAGTTATCTAGCAAGCCAACACAGTTACTCATTATGGTTTCATATGTATTTGTCTTATTTTGTTCTTTACAGCTGCAAAGGAAATTAATGCAAACTATAAGGTGCCCCAGGAGATATTAACTCACCTCAAAGAGGCATGGTGTAAGTATGAATCAGTTAAAAATCAAAGGCATAATATTATTTTCAATCATTAAGCACTAGCATTTCAAGCAGGCATACCTCATCATTCATCTGAAGCATGCATGCCTTCCCACTAAGTGTTGCTGCTCACATCCAACAGTTAGAATACCATCTTTACTGTCTGTGACTTCAGGATCAGAACCAGCATATCTTTTTTAAACTTGTGATTATTTATAAGATCTTAATTGCAGTCTGTCAGGAAGAATCACGTTATGGTAATTGTAATTATTTAGTTAGAATGCATGATTCCAATATGTCATAGTGAAATAAAGGCAACTGTTTCTTATATCAGATCAGTTATATCTGTTTATTTTATAATAGATAAATACTTCTCCATCATAGATGGATGTTGCAATGGTGTGCAATAGTAAATTATCAATGGTTTATGTTTTGCCAATAAAAGTTTGATTAAAGTGTACAGTACTGTTACATGACATGTATCTAGCTATCTCTTATTTTGTGTCTCCCCCACCCTTGTCTCTTTTTTGGGGGGCTTATAATCTATTAACAATCTGTTGTTTGCAGAACTTGCTGATGAAAATTAATCATCAACAGCACAGAAAAGTAAACCAACCACTGTGGCTCTGCCTGCCACAACTCACCAGATAGCAGCACAGACACCCAGCACTTCAGGGTCACAACCTGTCAATGTTACCTCCACAACTCCTGCCTTATATGCTCCAAGTATGTCAGGTAGCTTTGCTCATCTGCTGTTGTAGTGGTATCCTCCAGGAGCAGTACTAGTGGAACTGACAGTTTTGTCTCTAGGCAGCAGCTGGTGGAGGATATAATGAAGAGGACCCCAAGTGAACTTATTGCTAGGGTTGAACATGTCTTCTGTCACATTGTGTGATGAAGCCACATTCAGCACTGACCCAGGAAGCTGCTACAGGAGACAGTGATGACAGTTCTGAGGGTGAGGATTACTTTCATGCAGTGTCCCTCAACATTTTGTCTCCATCACCATCCATGACTCTCTTGTATGTCCTGTATGTCTGCACATGTTCCCTTATCTTCTTTACCTACCTGATCTTCTCATTCCTAAGCACCTTTCACAACAATCCTCTATCTCCAAAAAAAAAAAATAAATAAATAAATAAATAATAATAAATAAATAAATAAATCATGTGCACCTGTCCCACAAAAAAGTATGCCCCTTGTATAGCTCTCAGCTTCACCTATTTGTTATCCTCACACAATTGATTAGGACCAATTCACCATACAACATTATTCTGGTGTGGTGACTCAGAAAGTCATGAAATTCAGTGTACAACTTGTACACTGAGATTGTGAAGAAGTGGCTAGATATGGCACTTCAAAAATACAAATGCTGAGTAAGAGAATCCAAAATCCAAAGAAAACACAACACGTTGGAAAAAAGACTTTATCAACAGCAAAGCTTTCTGGTAGAACCCTTTCTCAATACTAATACAAATACATTCAACACATGACTTGTTTCAAATAAGAGCCCACAGGTCACATGATAGCAGCCCATATCATATGATCTTAAAAATTAATATAATACTAGTAAAACACATGAAAAGCATATAAACATAAAAATAATGCATATATACTCCTACATATATGTCAATATAGCATAAAATATACACAAATCATAATTTACCACAATTTACCTAACCTAACCTAACATAAGTTTAGGTTTAGGGTTATAGATGTTGTTTTACCTTCTATTAGGGGAGGGGACACTAATAACATACTTGAGACCAAAGAGTATGAGTGGATACTCCGACTTGCAGCGGATTGTCCTCCTGGTCTTAATTCTGCTTTAAGCCTTAAACCCATTTTAATGAAGTTACAGCGCACTAAATTGCGATAAATTATAATTTGTGTATATTTTATGCTATATTGCCATATATGTAGATGTATATATGCATTATTTTTATGTTTATATGCTTTTCATGTGTTTTACTAGTATTATATTCATTTTTAAGGTCATATGATATGGGCTGCTATCATGTGACCTGTGGGCTCTTATTTGAAACAAGTCATGTGTTGAATGTATTTGTATTAGTATTGAGAAAGGGTTCTACCCAAAAGCTTTGCTGTTGATAAAGTCTTTTTTCCAACGTGTTGTGTTTTCTTTGGATTTTAGATATGGCACTTCCCCATGACCATTTAGCAAATTCTTGTCTTCTTTTAATTGTGTGCTACCCTCTCCTTGTTATCCCCATTATCACCACTAGCCTACCTCTTTTTCACATATTTAATATGGTCAAAAATAGATTCACAAACAACACACACATGGTCAGAAATGGCCTTAAAAGCCTTCCTTCTAAACATTTGTTTGTTGTCTGTTATAGAGCAGCAATCTTGAGTGACAGTCAATGCTCTTTAACTTCTTATCACAAAAGCTGAAGATGTCAACTTAATATGCAGTGGTCTCGTTACTCTCGCACAAATATGAATAAAGCTGCTGTTCAATAAGAATAAAGAATAAAACCATACTAAAGGCAGTACTGTGGACGAGTAATTGCAGCATCTATTAGACTGTTGGATGTATTAAACTAAGAATCCCAATCTGGTGTATTGAGAAAATTACCCTTTGTATAGATTTATATTTTGGCATAGTGTCATGGGTTTGATAACAGCTGTATACCCATTTATTACTTCATGGCAGTTCATCTTCCAATCATATGATTAATTGCAAATGCCTGTGTTGCTCTGCATATATCACATTTCCTTGGGTATACTTCATTTTGTCAAAAAGACAAACCGTTGAATCCCTATTTGTTGAAATCAATACATCGAAAGCTAAATTCAGTAAACAATCAGTTCCACAATTTTTTTTTTACAGGGAAACTTAGCCATCAATGGGAATTTGCCCTTTTTCCACTGTAGTGCAATCTCTGAGTTGGTATATTTAGTTAGGGGGGGTGCAATCCCCCAATTTGGATGGGTTTTAAATTATGTGGTTCTTATAAGGGTCACTAGGTTGCTCCACGAGTTAGTTTCCTGGGGAAAAACATCACAGAAGTGATCATTCTCTGAGTTTAGCTTTTAATTTATTGAGTTAGATAAATAAGTATTTGATGGTTTATTTTCAACAAAATGATATAGACCCTATTTCATTAACATAACATTGGAGTAGTGCAGCAAGACATCATTTTAAAAAAAACATTGCAGCCCCAACAGGTAGACTTAGTAAATCAACCTTATCCAGGTTATGTATTCATGTTTATTGTACCCTCCAACCCATTGTTTGTACCTATAGCAATCAGTTCATTGCACAGAGCACAACAGATTAATGATGATTTAATATGTAAGACTACAACACTACACAGATGTACCTACATGTCCTACAAAACATATTTGTGCTATTGCTCTCTGCATCTGTCTGCAACTCTCTCTGTTCTCCCCTCCTACTTCCATAAGTTATAATTGTGCTTCAATATTGTTATTGCAATGTTGGGAAATAATGATTCATTTGTGGCATGGTGAACTAATGCTCAAGGTGTAGAATGATTTTGTAGTAATGTCATGCATTCTATTCTGCTCATTAGCCAATGACTGTTTTTTGGACCAGTAATATAGGTCTACCAACTGGTTACATACTGTTGTGGTCAACATTATCTTTCTTCGGTAATACTGTACTCTGTCCCTGCTTCTGTCTCACCCTGATGACGTATCTTCTTCCTCCTGTATCATTATTCTTCTACCTCTGCATTTGCACACTGTTTGGCACTGGGTAACAAATGCAACTAATGTGAAATGGAAGTACAGTGCTTATGGCAATATCGTTGGATATGATCACCTTCATCTGCATTACTCTGTCTCACTTTGCGCCACTGTTCTAAGTTATGTTTAGTCAGTTTACTGTAAATTTAAATAAGATAAGAAGAAAACTTAGCTGTAATGATTCCAGTGATCAGTTAGGTGCTAAAGATTATTAAATACATTCATGTTTACTGATATCACTGTCAACTCTTAACTTTCACTAATATGAATTTCTACATATTGTGCTAAAGTAAGGACAGTGTGTATATTGCATTCTCAAGCTATGTCAATACATGTGACAATCATACTGATGTAACATAGTGCTATCTTTTCCAAGCATTGATTTTTACAAATATTCCAATATCCAGTTTCAGATCGATATTGCATGTCTTCCCCTGTGGAGCTTCTGGTTATTACATTGATCTATAGATTGTATAAGCTAGATAGCAGAAGGTTCAATACCCACCACAGAAAACTTGTGTGTGTGTGAGACTATGTGTATTCCATGGTGGTATATCCACTTTTCCTGAGACTAATAAGTGTAACAGTTTTCATAGCTCTCTTATTCCTAATTTTACAGTAACAGTCTCTGTGAAATGCACTGTTGAGGTCTTCAGAAGTGCAGACTGTTCCCCGATTGTCAGACATCTTTTGTGGCATTTGCAACTAAGAAGTGCTCTCTGGATTGTGTAAGCTAGACAGATAGTGGGTTCAGTACCCAGCATGAAAGACTTGTGTGGTGTATGTATGTGTTTGTGTCTGTGTGAATCTGTTTCCCCTGTGAATAATAAATTTAACTGTCTTCACAACTTCATTATCCCTAGTTTTACAATAGCATCCTCTCTAAAACAAACTGCTGAGGTCATCCTTACAAAAGTTTTGTCTATTCCCTAACAGTTAGCTTTCTCCTGTTGCACTTGCAACTAATACAGTGCTCTTTAGTTCATGTACTCTAGCTAAATTAGAGGTTCAACACCCATTGTGAAAGATTTGTGTGTGTGTGACTGTATGTATCCCTTGATGGTGTGTCCATTTACCCACACAAATTCATCAAACTGTTCTCACAGCTCCCTTATCCCTAATTCTACAGTAACATCCTGTCTTAAACATACTGATGAGTGTGGCCCCTAAGAGTTGTACTTTTTCTGAGGAGCTAGCAAATGTTATAGTGCTCTCTAGATTGTGTAAGTTAGATAGGTAGGAAGTTCAATACCTAGCATGAAAGACTTATGTCTGTGTTTGTTTCTGTGTGTGTGTGTGTGTGTGAGACTATGCATATCCACCTCTTCTGAGATAAACACATTTATCTATCACAGGTCCCTTACCACTGTTTTTACATCAACATCCAATGTGACACACTTTTATGTGGTCATCTTGACAAAAGTGTAATCTCTTCCATGAAAGTCATGCTTCTCCTGTAGCACTTGTGGGTTTTGCAGTGTTTTTAGATTGTGCAAACTAGACAGATAGGAACTACCAGTCATGGAAACTTGTGTGTGTGATGCTTGTTGTTGTCTCCATTCCCCTTTCAGAGAAAGTATTTAAATGTGTAAATGACTCCAATATAATGACTTTTATGGAAGCATCCTCACTGAAACACAATAATGAGGTCATACTGACAAAATGCTATCTCTGCCATGAGAGTCAGACTTCTTCTGAGCTACTTGCAACTAATACAGTGCTCTCTAGATTGTGCAACCTAGATAGATAAGAGATTAAATACACAACATGGTAGAATTGTATGCTTGTGCTTGTTTTGAGTTAGTTCAGCATCTGCTTATTCACCCTTTACTCTAGATACTTTTTTTTTAATTCAAAGATGACTGGACCGTCTACATAAGGCCACTTTTCACACTCACAACTTCACTGCTATTCAAGGGTGCTATCCATATTGTTTGGGGTCTACATTAGAACATTGAAGTTTCAGGTCTTCGAATGTTCTAATATCGACACCTAGTAACCGAAAACCGGTAAGACCAAAAATTTAGAACATCAAATCTTTTACTAGGGAAAAAATTTGCTGTTCCAAAACACATACACACAACACAAACACACCAAACACACAGAAATCCACACACATACACCTAAAATCTTACATCTAAACCTACACTAAACTGTACATACACCACTGTCTACCCACTTACCTTAACCCAAACCCTAACCCGAAGGTCCGTCACTATCGCACACACACCTCACCTGTGCCCTAACCCTAACTCACCTATCCCACCCTAACCCTCACATCCAATCATTCACACACTTACCTGACTCGCGACCTAACCCTAACTCACCTATCCCACCCTAACCCTCGTGTCCACACAATTGCACACTTACCTGAACCCAACCGTAACTTTCCACCACAGAGCTGAAAATAGCGAAGCAACAATAATGGACAACTGAATTCTAAAGAATTTGGTTATCTAAAAATTCGCTATTTTCAACTTTCGGTTACTAGGTGTCGATATTAGAACATTCGAAGACCTGACACTTTGATTTTCTAATATAGACCCATTGTAATGTAATGATTACACATTTCTATGCTTTATGTAGATGATCCTCTGCTTATTTAGGCAATACTATGTCCACATATTTGTACTTTAATGGTTAAAATATCAGCATCATAGGTTGAAAGACAGGCAAGTAATCTTTTTAGAGGGCATTCTCTAAATGTCTTTTTTTTTCTTTTTGTAGCGTCAGTAAAAGCACATGATTATAACATTACGTTATGCACCTATACCCCTGGTTCAACACACTGATGAACTCATTATTTTACAAATGAACTGAAGCTATTTGAATGTCAGACATCTGTTGTGGTGCCTGCATGTGTGTCACTTTCACAGTAATGTGTAAATAGCTAGGTAGGATGTTTGGCTACAGCAGTGCTGACTGTCAGAGCAGTCATAATTGTTTTACACACACATGTTATGGCAACTTTTACCAACACTGATTGTCTGTAAAACTAATTTCACCAAATAAATCTCCTGGATGATATACTATTGATGCCATTCCTTCATAGATGCTATATATCTGGATTGTATATAGTATTCTCCTGTGGTGTTGGTTGCTGATAATGTGCTGTACAGATGTTGTAAGTGGATAGGTAGGTGGTTTGATTCTATCAGTGCTTCAAAAGTGTCACAGTTATTACTGTCATATTGGCCACATCACTACCTCCTTAAGTATGCTTCCAGTTATAGGATATAATTACAGTGGCACTCTGTGACACTAGCAAATCTTAATATCCCCAGGGAAAATAACATTTTGTTCACACAATTGCAGGATATCAGCTTTGAATTGCACATTCTTCTGTTTTGCATGACTTTGACAGTACAGTTTGCGCATTGTGTAACTACATATGCAGGATGCTGGAGTCCACCCATGGGTACATCCTTCGTCATCACACTGTGTATACTGTTCTGCAAAGACATATATGATGTGTAGCTTTACAGTGTTATTGTGCACTTTGAACACATTTTAACATAAACATCCAGCTTATATACAGTGGGGATGTCATCCATTTAATCTCATTTGTACATCAACATGGTCTTGTAGCACTTGCAATTCAAGTGTTAAATGAAAAATACTGTAATAAAAAGATCAATACACAGGAGGTTCAGGTTCAGGTACTTTACTAGTGTACACCAGGTAGCAAAAAAATGTACAAGTACAGAATTTTGTCTGAATAAAACAGGAAGTACACAACTTTTATAGTCTTTCTTGTTAGCCATTGCCTACCAGACTGACGTGGTCAGTCACAAGTTATTTTACATCATTTTAGCTTACAATATTCTATTCATCAGAGGTGCTGATACTACATTTTGCTTAAAAAAGAATTTTGGTAAACAACGTGGTCTTGCTAGCCACCTGGTTAGTTATAATGTCCTTTTATGAAAGTTGCCACTCAATGTTCTAAGCTAATTCGAGTACAATAACAGATACAGTTCTCAATACATTTCTCTAACCAACTCTTTGTTTTATGTATCACTTCTTCCTTGCAGCTGTGCGTTATCTAGGAACATGTACAAGGCCAATTGTTCAAGCAGGATAGAGCAGAAGATTCTCATTATTTTACACTTTAATTTCCTGACCCAGCAGATAATCACTTGTGGAAAGCATAAACATTAACTTTTGCTGTGCTAGCAGCTGCCAGGTTCAGAGGCCAACTTGCAGAAAGCACACTGCAGTTTCATATGAATTCATTTTACTTGTCATAACATTAATAGAATAAAAATGTAGTAATCCCTTCTTTGCTTCTAATAAGCACTAAACATATACATTAAATACATATTTTTCTAACATTTTCCCCCCTGTTAATACTTTTTATTCTATTCTCAAATGCATAAACAGTTTTATTTCTTCTCCTAACCTCTTCTACTTAGGACTTGCAGTTACGAGAGTCATTTAGTTTAGACTTTGGAAAGAATTTCATTTGGAACCAGTTTTTCAAGTTCAATGTCTTGATACAGGGATTTAGAGACAGACATATCTATGAAATCTTTAATTAATCTTTTCATGCAGGGAATTCCACAACAAATACATGCTCCCAATAGGAGTAAACCTACACAGATGGCAATCAGAATGTTCATTAGGATGGTACCCCACCCCCTAAACAAATTCTGGAAAAAAGTACGACAGTGGGTTTGGGCCTGGTTTGGTCATGGCCGACACTTGTTGAATCACCTCCAGATTGTTATTAATTTCGTACTTATTGTCTGGTATATAAGAACAGCACTCCTCTTTTATCAGCGCACACGTACCACCTCTCGCCACCAGGGTGAAGTCGAGAGCCATGCGATTTTGCAACACAACAGTTCTCATGGCATTTAGTTCATCAGTCACTAATTCGAGAGCAGAAAAAGTTGCATTACTCATTACTTCAAGAAGTTTCGACAGTTTTCTCAGCTCCCAAATTGATTTTACTGCGCCATATGCTGGGAGTATACCTGCCCAAGATATAACAGCATCACTCAAGTCCATATGTGTCAATTTGTCTTTGTCCTTCACGGAGTTATGGTCTTTCCAGCTTGCTTCAATTCGCCCTACTGGATTCACAGGATTCTCAGTTGGATCTTCAGTTTTCTTGGTAACATCTCTTACATTCCGTATTTTTCCCAGAGGCAATTCCGCAGTGTGTCGTATGGCCGGAACCAGGTAACCCAAAAAACAACTGCCGGACCAATGCTCAGGTAGCCATTTGTATGTACTTTTCCCACACACAAAATAACAGTTTTCAACTTTAGTGCTAATACGCACTCGCCCTGCATGAAATATTTTCTTATCTATGATTGGCAATTGTTTAAACAAAACAGGATTTCTTTGCATTTCATTCAATGTCGTTTTCATTGAGTTTAAATATGAATCATAGTTAGTATTGCAAACAGTATTCCCACTACTAGTCTTAATATAACATTTATAAGATATTGTTATGTTACAGTTACTCCAGCCCACCTAGAGAGTATCGTTTTTATAAAAACACACAGTCCCCTTTTGTGTAATAGGTAAATACAATGCTATTTTATCCTGTGATCTCACAGTTGTAGTGTCAAAAAGCAGATTTTCCCAAGTCTCATTGATCCCTAAAGGAATAGCGGACATTAGCAGTCCCCCATATGCTGTTGGTATAGCTGTACAAATCCAGCAGTTTGAAATGTTTAAAGTCTCAGCATACACACGTTTAATTGCCAGGTACGTGTTAAAGTTTGGATGCCGTTCTATGGGTGATTCATCACGTTTATCCAACTTTACTTGTGTGGTTGAAAAAAGGAAAAACCACAACAAAAAGAAAATTGTCACTAGTACAGTTAATAAGTGTACAATCAATAAGATGATTATGCAACATTTTTGAGGTTGCTCCGCATTTCTATTTGCTCTATTCTTGGTCATTTTGTTCTTCTTGTGTAACAGTTTCAATGTTCTTATCAAGTTGAAAGTTCTTTACCGGTTTACAATGCATCAAATGAATCCAAGAAGTCCTCTCAGCTACTCTGACCGCAGTAGGCATTGCCAATAATACCTGGTACGGTCCTTCCCACTTTGGGCTTGCCCAATTCTTCCACTTTGTTACCTTCACCCAGACCCACGTGCCTGGGGCTAGAATCGCTTCCAATGGTCTGGTCTGTTCTTTATCTGAAACAGAGTTAAACTGCAAAAGAGATTTATTTGTTAACAGTTTCCTCATATAACTAGCTAGTGAACAATCAGCCTCCTGTTCTGCAGGTATGAGAACTTTCCACTGAGGTACATAATATGCCCTCCCAAACATCATTTCAAAAGGAGTCAAACCCTTTGCATTTGGAACTGTTCGCATACTTATCAGTGCCATAGAAAGACAGTAAACCCAGTTCTTCTGTGTCTCACTAACTAACTTTCTAAGTTTATTTTTAAGGACTCCATTGTGCCTCTCCACCAGTCCTGCAGACTGAGGGTGATAAGCACAATGGTTCTTCAGGGAAATCCCAAAGAAACATCCCAACTGCTGTATGGTTTGGTTCACAAAATGTGTGCCATTGTCACTATAAATCCTTTCTGGTATGCCGAATCTAGGAATAATCTCCTTTATGAGGGCTTTCGCCACTGTTGTTGCATCTGGGTTTCTGGTCGGAAAAGCTTCCACCCATTTAGAAAACATATCTACAATGACAAGGTAGTACTTTTTGTTATCACATTTGTTCAGTTCTATAAAATCCATACAAATGGTATGAAATGGATATGGCGGTCTAGGAAAACTCCCTTGTTTAGGTTTTAATGCCCCTTGTGCATGATGTTTATTACAAACATGACACGCCGCACAAAATTTTTTTGTATAATTTGTAAATCCATACGTTTAGAATATTCGGTTTACTAACTGTACCATCCCCCCTGTTGAGACATGGCACTGCCCATGGCTCAACAAAGCTGCATATCTAAACAGATTAAACGGCAAAATTGTTTTCTTTTTCTTTAGAGGTGTACAGTCCATTTTCAAGGATTGCTCCTCGTCTTTCCCATTTTTGTTTTTCTGCTTTTGTAGTAAGCATCTGCATTGTTTTTAACATTTCTAGATCTAAAATTTCAGAGGGTTGTAATTCCTCATCTAGAAGAAAAGTTTCTGAGTCTGAAGCTGCTTGCTTTGCAGCTGCATCAGCTCTCGCATTACCTTTTGAAATTCTGTCCTGTTGTTTCGTATGAGCTACGCATTTGCAAATAGCTACTTTGGTAGGTAGCTGAATGGATTCTAACAAATCTAAAATAAATTGTGCATGATTAATTGGTTTGCCACTAGATGTTATCATCCCTCTATTTTTTCATTGTTGCGCAAAAACGTGTACAGTAGAAGAAGCATACTGACTGTCAGTATATATGTTTACACATTTGTCTTTTGCTAAAGTACAAGCTCGTGTCAAGGCAATCAATTCTGCTGCTTGTGCAGATAAGTTGTGTGGTAATGATTGAGCTTCTAAGGTTTCAGTGTCTGTAACTACTGCATACCCCACTAGATTTTTCCCTGTAGGGCCCCTTCTGCATGAGCCGTCCACGTAATATGTCACCTTGGCATTATCCAAGGGAATATCCATGAGATCTTGTCTGGGTAATGTTTTCTGCTCAATTTCCTGCAGGCAACTGTGCGGTGTGCCATCCGCAGGAGTTGGGGGCAAAGTTGACAGATTTAATGTCGTGCTTAGTTCAATTGTCATATGAGGTTGGCTCAACAGTATAGTCATACAGGAAAGGTGTCTAGCAAGAGAAAGATATGCTACTTTTTCTTGCAGTAAAATTATTGCGACTGCATGAGGCATTCTCAATGTGAGAGGGTGGAATAACACTACTGAGGCTGAAGCCTGTACTGTCATTGCAGCTGTGACTACTGCTTGTACACAGTGGGGCAAGGATCGCACCACTGGGTCGAACTGTGATGAATAGTAAGCTATGGGGCGTTGCTTATCCCCATGTTGTTGTGTTAACACTGATGTCATATATCCCTGCTTACAGTCTACAGTCTGAAAGAAACATTTATGATAGTTTGGTAGTCCTAAGAATAATGAAGAAGCTATCAATTGCTTCAACCTGCAGAAAGCTATTTCTGCTTCAGGTGTCCATTGTAACAAATCTTGGGCTGCCATTGGCTTTTTATATATCAAATCAGTCAGCGGAGCAGATTCCAAAGCATAGTTTGGAATCCAACTCCGGCAAAAGTTGGTTGTTCCCAGGAAGGACATCATTTCCTTCTTGGTCGTTGGTTTGGGTGCTTGTAAAATCGCTGTTTTTCTATCCTCATCTAGTATTCTACCTTCTTTGGATATTACATATCATAGGTATTTAACCTGCTTTTTCCAAAGCTGTAATTTCTTTTTGTTTACTTTGTGTCCCTGTGTTGCTAAGAATTGTAATAGTGCTATGGTATCCTCCCCTGCATTGTTGATGGGTGGGGGCTGCTAGCAAGATGTCATCTACATAAATTAGAATCTGACTACCCCCCTGTGGGGTGAATCCCGCCAAATTACTAGCCATTTCTTGTGCGAATATTGTTGGACTCTCACAATTTCCCTGTGGTAGTCGAGTATAAGTATACCTTTTCCCCTGAAATGTAAATGCAAACCAATATTGGCTATCAGGATGTATGGGTATTGAAAATAATGCATTACTGATATCTACCACAGAGAAGTATTTCTGGTGAGGTTTCAAATCATTTAACAAAGTGTGTGGATCTGGCACCGTAGGTGCTCTAGGTATTACTGCATCATTTACAGCTTGTAAATCTTGGACCATACGCCATTCCCCATTTGCTTTTTTAACAGGAAATAAGGGTGTATTACATGGTGAATCAGGAGATTCCACCAGTACTCCTTCCTTAAGTAATGCTGCTATTATAGGTTTGATTCCTATCTCCGCATCTTTTCTCAAAGGATATTGTCTCTTTTGCAGTCTAAATGCTGACTTTGGCGTAATAATAACTGGTCCTGCTGTTTGAATAAGTCCTACATCTGATTTGCTTGTTGACCAAAGAATCTTTGGTATGCCACATAAGGCTTTTTTCTCTTCTTCTAATAAGAGTGCTAATCAGCTGTCCTCACTAGACTGCAAGTGTACAGCTGGGTGTGTCTGTGTTAACCAATTCAGTTTTTGTTTCTGTATTCCCTGTTCTGATAATTCTAAGTCAGTTTGTTTCTCCCATCTTGTGACTTTTTCTCCTAGTTCTGCCCATTTTGTACTTCTGTTTTTAGTTAAACTAACATGGTAATCGATTAGATTTGTAAAGTGCAAGGAACTCTTGAGGTAATGAACAGCTAACAACACTGTTCCCCTCAGTATCCCAGTACAGATTACGTAATATTAATCTGTTTGCACGATTTTTTAACAATTCTTGCTCATATTCCTTATCAGTTCCTGGTGTGCTACAGTAATACAGAGTGCAATGCAACAAATGCTGTCTGTTAGTGTCAAGGGAGGGGGATTTACCGATAGCTACGTTCATCAGTTCCTCGGTCATTGCCTCTGGACCAGTTGTAACCAAGTCCTGGCTGTACCAGTAAAACGTTTCACCCTCCGGTCGCACCACAAAAGTATCCATTTGTCGCTGTGCCTCCATACCCTGCATAGTTGGAACTACTGCTATGCCAAATATCTGCATAAGGTCCCTACCTAATAGGTTCACTGGACATTTTGCAGAAACAACAATTTTACTCTTTTGAGTCATCCCTGAAACAGGGTCAGTTATTGCTATATCATGGGAAAGTGGTTCCCGGTATAGCTGTCCATTTGCAGCTTTCACTAATATATAATCAGGTGATTCTGAATGCTCTGGTAACTTGGAGGGGTGTATCAGAGTCCGCGATGCTCCTGAGTCACACAGGAATTTAACTTCCTTCCCCTCTACCAGAAGTGTAACTTCCGGTTTTGTGTCTGCTAGGTAGAGCTCAAGGCTCAATAATGCTAAGTCTAAAATCTCATTTTCTTCATCTTCTACGTCTACTTGCACTTCCTCTACTCCTTCTATCACATTTACATTTGTCTTTTCTTTATTGTCTCTTTTTGATGACTCCTGACCCTCATATGGTATACCATCATATAGTCAGTCCTCATCTCCCTTATCTTCTGTAGCTACCTTCTTATTTTGTTTACAATCCCTTGCTAGATGTCCATTTTTCCCGCATTTAAAGCATTCACCCTTTTTCTTCCTCTCTTCAAAATCTTCTGACCATTTGTCAGATTGTTTGTTTCCCTGGGCATTTCTCTTACCCTTCTTACCAGACTGTAATACATAAACCTCAGCTCCATCTTCAGCAGTGAAGACTTGCGCTTTCTTTTTCTTTTTGCTATTAAAGTGTCTTCCAGCATGTCTAGCATATTCAAGTAAGGCCTGTAACCTACTTGTTCGATGATCTATCATATGCTTCGTAATGAAGCTACTAATAGGTGCAATGCAACCTTTTAAAAATGCATTTTTCAATTGTTGTTCATATGGGGAATCATTCGTCTGATTTTCGGGAATTGTCATACCGCTGTGGTTATTGAAACATTCTAATAATCTGGCATAGTACCCATCTACCGTTTCATTTTCTTGCTGTATACATTGATTAATACAAGTCCAATCTGCTCTAGGTTTCCATTTTTCAGAGATTCGGTCTGTAAGGCCCTTCACTCTGTTGTCTAGTTCTGCGTCACTATGTGGGAGTGGCTTAAATTCTGCATTACGAGGATTCCAGGTGCCACAAATCATGTGCCAATCTGGACCTACAATTTGTCTAACTACTTTTTTTACTTCTTCCCCATGCAAGTGGTAACTTAACCTCATGCCTTGTAAATCTTCTAAGAATTTTGTAAAATTAACTTTTGGATGGGGGACCCCCTGAGTAGCCTTCAGGATATCCTCTGGTGTCCATGGTCTATATACCAAGAGAGTTGGGTCCTGTCCGACCTGTCCTGCCTGTGGATTTGGTAGTTCTATGAGTGGACATATTTCTTCCTCACTTTCAGCTTGTAAATTTTTCTCTATCTGATATGATTCTATGCCCCCCTGTGTTTTACGTGTTCAGGATCTAGTCTCAATGGGATCTCTAACAAACGGTTTTGGTTTTGGTTTTGCTGGGATATCAGGATACAGCGGAGGTGGACCAGCTTGTCCACTCGCTTCATATCCTGGTAAGGGAAGTGGAGGGGGTGGAGGAGCCATCACTATTACTATGTTATTATCTTCTTTGTCTAAGAACAATGCTTTTGAATTATTACTCTTTTGTTCCCTACGGTTTGCTTCCTCAATCCACCTGTGTGCCTAAGGAATGCCTAATTGTCGTAGTTTTTTTACCTGACCTTTTGCATCAGTTTTAAGCTGTTTAATAAGTTTAACAAGTGAAGATTTGTCTAATTTACCATCAAATTCATATTTGTTAACCCATTTTGCATAATATCTAACATTATCAACACGTTGAAGTTGCATGTATTTTGCATCTTCAGTTAGGGGTGGATCTCACGATGTTTTAGTGCACTGATTTCCCATGTTATTCTGACTGAAAAAATGTTACGTAACCCTTCCTATCACGGGCTACCATGACTTTAGTTTTTCTTCACAGTTTATCTAGAATAACTGCCTACCTTATTCTGTTACCCTGATCTATGACCAAAAAAAAACAGTAACTTTTCTGTCCCTGATCTCTATAACAAATCTGACAAAAAAAACAACATTTACTGTAACCTAGTCCCTGATCTAAAACAGAAAAAAGGCAAAATTTCTCCCTACCTGAGCCTCCGTTATTGACCAGCAAGGTTCGAAGTGGAAATCCACTCTTCAGTCACAGATCAGAAAGTGGCCAGCCTCTTTGAACGACAATTCAGTCAGAGGTCTTTTCTCTCAAGAAGAACAATTTTGGTGTCTTCTCCTGTATACGGTTTTCGACCACTGCTACGCTCTGATCCGTAGCCGATTTGAGGGATTCCGGTACGCAAGGACCAATCTGTTAAATGAAAAATACTGTAATAAAAAGATCAATACACAGGAGGTTCAGGTTCAGGTACTTTACTAGTGTACACCGGGAGGCAAAAAACGTACAAGTACAGAATTTTGTCTGAATAAAACAGGAAGTACACAACTTTTATAGTCTTTCTTGTTAGCCATTGCCTACCAGACTGACGTGGTCAGTCACAAGTTATTTTACATCATTTTAGCTGACAATATTCTATTCATCAGAGGTGCTGATACTACATTTTGCTTAAAAAAGAATTTTGGTAAACAACGTTCTAAGCTAATTCGAGCACAATAGCAGATACAGTCCTCAATACATTTCTCTAACCAACTCTTTGTTTCATGTATCACTTCTTCCTTGCAGCTGTGCATTATCTAGGAACATGTACAAGGCCAATTGTTCAAGCAGGATAGAGCAGAAGATTCTCATTATTTTACACTTTAATTTCCTGACCCAGCAGATAATCACCTGTGGAAAGCATAAACATTAACTTTTGCTGTGCTAGCAGCTGCCAGGGTCAGAGGCCAACTTGCAGAAAGCACACTGCATTTTCATATGAATTCATTTTTCTTGTCATAACATTAATAGAATAAAAATGTATTAATCCCTTCTTTGCTTCTAATAAGCACTAAACATATACATTAATACATATTTTTCTAACATCAAGCAATGATGATTAGCTTCTGAACTTGGGTAGCTACTTGAAATCCATCCATTGCTGCTAGGAGTATGTTGTGTCAGTGTTACTTTGACTGTACTTGTCACTAACACTGTTGTTATGCCCATTGGCTCTGTACACATATTGATGTTGATCCCACTTACTAAGAGCAATAACAATTTGTCACAAATCAATACTTTTATTTGGAGAAAGGAAGATGTTGGCTTCCATGTTCATTACATAACATATTTAGGAAGTATTATCATCTGGCATGGAAAAATGAGGCAACATGCTGTCTGTTGACGTACATCAGTGATCACAGGCACATATCCCTTGCAGAAATAACATGCCATAATGCCTTCACATAACCACTTATGTCACTCTTTTAGAGTTATTTCTACTGTGGTGCATTCATCCTAGAAAATATCATTGTGTTGTCTGCTGTCAGATGCTCATTCTAATTCGTTGCCTGTTAGCATTGTTGGACCTTATTTTGTAATGTATGCCTGACATGTATCATGGTGACAATGTGTCCATTGAAATTGTTCCAAACCAAGTCCTATGCACGGGGGAGTGCACGGTCAAAACCAAATGAGCAAAAACAAAAGTTGACCAGCAAGAGCAGACATGGATGTTAGAATAAATCAGTCCTTTTATTTTCAAAAAATATTCAGACCGGTTTCGGCAAGGATTGCCTTCTTCAGTGTAGGACAAACAAAAAATGCCCTGTTATCATATGTAATATATACATGAGGCAAACCAATAGACAAACAGAAGTCATGAATATTCATGAAACATTAATGATGTCAGATACAAAAAATGCCCTGAAATCTTCTTCATTCAAAAAAACTAATATGGTGAACCAGTGTAACACCTGAGTACAAATATAATCAATATCCACAAGTACAAAAAGAAAAAGAGAAAATACATCTGAATGTGAACAGAAGACAATAATAAAATATAATGAACCATATGATATATGGTTATAATTACATATTGAATGATTCTGCTTATAAAGAAAGGAATAATTTGAACAAGTAAACAGATAATGAAATAGTGAACAAAACTGTCATACCTACAGTATATACATCATAATTGATGATAGATACCCCCAAAATAATATATAATAAAAATGTACCAAAAGTGATAAACCACAAATATATGAAACCTAAAGCTAAACATTGACTCTCCATCGATGCTTAGAGGCAGAGAAACTCTGTATAGTGGATCACTACAGATGGTCATTGAGGCCAGGAGAAAAAAGGCCCCCCAAGGGTGACAATCCAGTATTTCTCTTTATGATCCAAAAGACCATGCCAACCCTGTTTGTGACTACGATCGCCTATGATACGATCAATAATCATGAAAGTGTATTTGGCTTGTGGATGTTTGAGAGTATGTTGGTACAGGGCATTAGTAGTTTTGTGATTTCTAATATCACTACGATGTTCATTGATTCAAGATCTGAGGGGCCTGGACATTTGGCCAACATAAAACGCCCCACAGTAACAGATGGCAAGGTACACGACCCAATCACTACCACAATTGCCAAATATTTTGATGTTATATACTTGACTGGTATTGCGGCTTGAGAATTCCTTAGATTTATTCATCAGTGAACATGACCCACAATGACCACAGGGGAAGGAACCCACTAACTCTACTCCATGTAATGTAAGTTGTTTATGAGTGGTCCCCCCACTACCTATGTGTTTATAATGAGATAAGTATGAACCCAATGTTTTGCCTCGTTTGAAGCAAAGCAACACTGTTGCCCCAAAAGTGACCTCAGTTGATCATTGGCAAGCAAGATGTTCCAGTGTTTGTTAACGGTATTCCTTATTATATTAATGTTTCTACCAAAGGTAGTGATGAATCGAAGGGGGGCCCCCAATGTGGTGTTCTGCTCCATTTTATATTCTAACAACTTATCCCTAATAATTTGGTTGACCCGGCATCTGGCTAAGTTGACATCCTTGTTATCATAACCCCTGCTGGTAAATCTCTGACATAAATCCATGCTAGCTAAATCATATTCCGCACCATCTGAACTGAGGCACTTAATACGCATGAATTGTGACACCGGAATACTCCTGATAGTGTGGGGTATGTGCATGCTGGAAGCATGTAACAAGGTATCGTATTGTGGGTATTTACGGAAAACCTTAGTTGATAAAGTAAGGTCCTGATTCTTGGTGACTGTGACATCCAAAAAATTAATGGTATTCTGATCATATGATAACGAGAATTCCAGTCCCCATATATTGCTGTTGAGGTATTCAACAAATTCCCGTAAATAACCCAAATCTGCACGCCACACTAACCAGCAGTCATCCAGATAACGTCGCCAGATGTCCATTTCAACCTGATAGATATTGTGTGAATTGTCATAAATCATGTACTCCTCAAAATAAGCCATAAAAAGGTCAGCATAAATGGGAGCGAAAGACGCTCCCATTGCTGTACCTTGCAATTGCCAATAACACTGGCCTTGAAAGTAAAACACATTCTTATTGAGTACATGTTCTGATAAACAAATGAGTAGAGTATTAAATCCCGGTGTGTACAAATTTGCCCTGTTAAGCCAATATTGAAGAGATTGTAGGCCTGCCCAATGTGGAATACTGGTGTATAAGGCCTTTACATCCAAAGTACACATATACCACCCCAGTTCCAATTGGGTATCCTGGATAATCTGTAGGAATTGGGTTGTGTCCTGCAACCTAGCCCTGACCAAGCCCAACAAAGGTTTAAGGTATTCGGTGAGAAAGGCTGATAGAGGTTCCGTTAGTGATCCTATTCCAGAGACAATAGGTCTGCCAGGAGGTTTGATTAGTGATTTGTGAATTTTTGGCAAAAGGTATAAGATCTGTTTGCAGGGTTCTGATACAGTCAAGGATGTAAGACATTTTTTAGTAATAATCCCCTCCTCAAAATCAAGATTTAGAAAAGAATCAATTTCTTCTTTAAAATGCGGAGTGGGATCTATAGACATATGCATATAACAGGTTTTATCTGATAGTTGTGACAACCCGTCCTGTATATAATCATCCGTATTGAGAACCACCACAGCACCTCCCTTATCAGCTGAGAGAACCGCTATGTCTTTGTTGTTACGTAGTTCATCCAATGCCAACCTATCAGATGTAGTAAGATTATTTTGTAACATAATGTGACCATGATTTTCAAAATGAAGGTCCCTCAATACAGATTCCATAAAAATCGAAACATATTTATTCATAGGTGGTTGAAACACAGATCTACCAATACTAAAATCATCCGATGTATGTGAACTATCCTGAGCAAAAAACAGTCTCAAATTGAGGTTGCGACAAAAAGCCTGAAGATCCTGAATAATATGATATTCATGAGAGAAAAAAGCTGGTATGTAATTAAGGCCCTTATTCAATAAGGCTATTTGTTCTTCTGATAACAAGGTTCTAGAAAGATTCAAAACATTTTGATTTGGTACCTGGGCTGTAGCTAAGTCAGAAAATTGTTGAGTAAACCCTGAAAGGAGATGTCCAGAGGTTCTTTTCTTGTGCTTCCTGCCCCCCCCGATGCCCTGTGCCACGTCTAAAGGGATGTTTTTATTACTTTTCTTTCTGTTGGGTGATCCCCTGTCAGAAACCCCTTCACTATCCGTAAAGGAGGAATCATCCCCTGATGTACTATTAAAGGAACTATCCCTATGTTTTAAAATAGATCGAGGCCTCTTTTTGGTACGACTGGGTCTCAACCTTGTTTGGTTTGTGTCAGCAAATCTGACAGATCGACTGAACTCAAAGGGTCTACCCCTTTGGTAATCTGAAAAGTCTCTATGGAATTTTTTGATTTTACATTCCTTGACGATCTTTTCATATTCAGTCAGATCTTTTGATAATTTTTTAATGTTATCTTGATATTTCGGGGAAGATTCAAATTTGCTAACCTCTGAGCATAATGTCTTAATTTCTTGTATATTTATATCAACAATCCTTTCATAATATTGAAATAATATATTCACAAATAGCATGGACCCAACCTGTAACGCTTCCTTCCAGTCCTGATTTAGCTTGTCATCCGGTCTCCCCACTAGGGGTTGAAGACATATTCTGAGCCCCCTTGGGGCCATCTTCTGGGTAGAATAGGCTCGAAACAGTTTAAGATGCCAAATATTGGATCTTAGTGTTTTAAATCCCTTGGTAAGGGAATGAAAAAACATATCACAATCCACAGGTATTGATTGTTCAGTAGTGTCCGGATCATTGCTTGGTGGGGTGTTGATCCCAAAAACACCTATATCCTGCCTATCAGCACATAATCCGGACAAAATGCTATCTAGGTCCATGCTGTGAATAGATATGGGTTAAACCCACACCACTAGGAGAAGACAAATTATGAAAAATGAAATGTGGTTTAAGAATCCCAGGCATACCAAAAAGTGGTTGAATCCCCGTAGTAATTATGTTCCAAATCCAAAAGGGATAATCCCAATAGATGGCACCTGAACCAAACGAAAGGGCAGGAAACACACCAAAACTCCAAAATTAAGTTTGAAAAACTAATCAAGTCCAGTACCAAAGACTGGGCTGATAGACACAAAAATGTGTAAATCAGACCAGTATATTGTCCATGAAAATTACTAAAAAGTGCAACCCAGTTTGTAATTATAAACTAGAATATAGTTTCAACACACAAAATGACAGTACTGCAGAAAATGGGTCGCCTGACCATTTATTCTGTGGAACCGAACAGTGGATGTGAATCCCGGAGAAAAAAACATTTATTAACATCAATCAAAAAATTTTTTGGGCAACATGCAAAGTGATATTAAGGGCTCGACTGAGGGTATTATGATATAAGGTCCCAAACTGGGAATATAGATTTGGCCTCAAGTGTCTTAATATCAATATAGATAGTACATTTGTAACTCAACTGTCTGTGCAGTATGAGGACAAAAACAATTGTTAACACCATTCAAAATATTTTAAGCAACATACAAGGTAATGTTAAGGGCTCAAATAAGGGTATTATAATGTAAAGTCCCAAAATGGCAATATAGATTTGGCCCCAAGTGTATTGATATCAATATAAATAGTACAAAATGTAATTCAACTGTCTATGCAGTATGATTAATTGAAATCCTCCAAAGGACTTGAATCCACCAAGTTAAAAAGTCTATTAACTATAATAACCAAACCAATGCAGCACAATAATATAATAGTAGTAAATGAATATATCCAAGAACCACCAACAGCTCCCTATGCTATTAATGCAAAAATTAGCTTCGATATATGAAATGCCTGACACCACATAAATGAAAATATGCATAAAAAATATAGGAATGTTGTTAAATATTCAGCCAAAAATTGGCATAAGGACTAAATATAGTAATGTATCTTAGATTCCATAGGCTAAATGAAGAAACGCCCCAATGGCTCAAACAGAACCTGGCCTAGTAGTGCATTAAATGTACTGAAATTGTAAAAATATCCTGCAAAAGAAATATAACCTGATCAGCAATGAACAAATGTGGTTACAATAATATTGTGTTAACATGTCTTAAAAATGTGTCCTTTTCTGTAGTCATAAAGTCTGTATGTCCAAGGAGCCCAAACAGACCACAAGAAAAAAGAAAAGAACAAACATATCACTGTGATCCCCCTTAAATGAATAACCCAATACGATGGGATGATTGAAAACCTATAAATTCAAATCCCAGAACAAGTTCTACCAACTATGTCATTGGATATCCAAGGTGTTATCTAAGTATTGAAACATTAGAAGGCAAGTGATATCAGACATCACAAAAATGTAAAAATATATGTTAGCCTGGGCTTCAACACATACAAAATCTGAAAGCCATAAATTCACAATTGTGTAAAGACAGATAACACAGCCCACAATGTTGCTAAAAAAAATATTAATGTCCCAGGAGACCTAGACATTACAATAATCTGTCATGAATGTCATCGAAAAAAATGTATGAAAATATCCATGGAACAAATGTAAGGTTAGCACAAAATATGCCCCACTTCACAACCGTCGAGTAATACTCAAACGTGTTGACCCGTCGCCTAAGCCTGTGACAGACTAGGCGTATAGTCTCCAACTAATGAGTAAGTCCCACAATAGAATATAATTCACATATTCCCAAAACGACCATCCAAAAAACAGTAAAATGTTCAATAATGTCCCAACAGTTCTTTTGTAAATTTTGCACAGACAGTTGAGTTACAAATGTACTATCTACATTGATATTAAGACACTTGGGGCCAAATCTATATTCCCAATTTGGGACCTTATATCATAATACCCTCAGTCGAGCCCTTAATATCACTTTGCATGTTGCCCAAAAAATTTTTTGATTGATGTTAATAAATGTTTTTGTTCTCCGGGATTCACATCCACTGTTCGGTTCCACAGAATAAATGGTCAGGTGACCCATTTTCTCCAGTACTGTCATTTTGTGTGTTGAAACTATATTCTAGTTTATAATTACAAACTGGGTTGCACTTTTTGGTAATTTTCATGGACAATATACTGGTCTGATTTACACATTTTTGTGTCTATCAGCCCAGTCTTTGGTACTGGACTTGATTAGTTTTTCAAACTTAATTTTGGAGTTTTGGTGTGTTTCCTGCCCTTTCGTTTAGTTCAGGTGCCATCTATTGGGATTATCCCTTTTGGATTTGGAACATAATTACTACGGGGATTCAACCACTTTTTGGTACGCCTGGGATTCTTAAACCACATTTCATTTTTCATAATTTGTCTTCTCCTAGTGGTGTGGGTTTAACCCATATCTATTCACAGCATGGACCTGGATAGCATTTTGTCCGGATTTTGTGCTGATAGGCAGGATATAGGTGTTTTTGGGATCAACACCCCACGAAGCAATAATCCGGACACTACTGAACAATCAATATCTGTGGATTGTGATATGTTTTTTCATTCCCTTACCAAGGGATTTAAAACACTAAGATCCAATATTTGGCATCTTAAACTGTTTCGAGCCTATTCTACCCAGAAGATGGCCCCAAGGGGGCTCAGAATACGTCTTCAACCCCTAGTGGGGAGACCGGATGACAAGCTAAATCAGGACTGGAAGGAAGCGTTACAGGTTGGGTCCATGCTATTTGTGAATATATTATTACAATATTATGAAAGGATTGTTGATATAAATATACAAGAAATTAAGACATTATGCTCAGAGGTTAGCAAATTTGAATCTTCCCCGAAATATCAAGATAACATTAAAAAATTATCAAAAGATCTGACTGAATGTGAAAAGATCGTCAAGGAACGTAAAATCAAAAAATTCCATAGAGACTTTTCAGATTACCAAAGGGGTAGACCCTTTGAGTTCAGTCGATCTGTCAGATTTGCTGACACGAACCAAACAAGGTTGGGACCCAGTCGTACCAAAAAGAGGCCTTGATCTATTTTAAAAAACAGGGATAGTTCCTTTAATAGTACATCAGGGGATGATTCCTCCTTTACGGATAGTGAAGGGGTTTCTGATAGGGGATCACCCAACAGAAAGAAAAGTAATAAAAACATCCCTTTAGACATGGCACAGGGCATCGGGGGGGCAGGAAGCACAAGAAAAGAACCTCCGGACATCTCCTTTCAGGGTTTACTCAACAATTTTCTGACTTAGCTACAGCCCAGGTACCAAATCAAAATGTCTTGAATCTTTCTAGAACCTTGTTATCAGAAGAACAAACAGCCTTATTGAATAAGGGCCTTAATTACATACCAGCTTTTTTCTCTCATGAATATCATATTATTCAGGATCTTCAGGCTTTTTGTCGCAACCTCAATTTGAGACTGTTTTTTGCTCAGGATAGTTCACATACATCGGATGATTTTAGTATTGGTAGATCTGTGTTTCAACCACCTATGAATAAATATGTTTCGATTTTTATGGAATCTGTATTGAGGGACCTTCATTTTGAAAATCATGGTCACATTATGTTACAAAATAATCTTACTACATCTGATAGGTTGGCATTGGATGAACTACGTAACAACAAAGACATAGCCTTTCTCTCAGCTGATAAGGGAGGTGCTGTGGTGGTTCTCAATACGGATGATTATATACAGGAGGGGTTATCACAACTATCAGATAAAACCTGTTATCTGCATATGTCTATAGATCCCACTCCGCATTTTAAAGAAGAAATTGATTCTTTTCTAATTCTTGCTTTTGAGGAGGGGATTATTACTAAAAAATGTCTTACATCCTTGACTGTATCAGAACCCTGCAAACAGATCTTATACCTTTTGCCAAAAATTCACAAATCACTAATCAAACCTCCTGGCAGACCTATTGTCTCTGGAATAGGATCACTAACGGAACCTCTATCAGCCTTTCTCACCAAATACCTTAAACCTTTGTTGGGCTTGGTCAGGGCTAGATTGCAGGACACAACCCAATTCCTACAGATTATCCAGGATACCCAATTGGAACTGGGGTGGTATATGTGTACTTTCGATGTAAAGGCCTTATACAAAAGTATTCCACATTGGGCAAGGCCTACAATCTCTTCAATATTGGCTTAACAGGGCAAAGTTGTGCACACCGGGATTTAATACTCTGCTCATTTGTTTGTTAGAACATGTACTCAATAAGAATGTGTTTTACTTTCAAGGCCAGTGTTATTGGCAATTGCAAGGTACAGCAATGGGAGCGTCTTTCGCTCCCATTTATGCTGACCTTTTTATGGCTTATTTTGAGGAGTACATGATTTATGACAATTCACACAATATCTATCAAGTTGAAATGGACATCTGGCGACGTTATCTGGATGACTGCTGGTTAGTGTGGCGTGCAGATTTGGGTTATTTACGTGAATTTGTTGAATACCTCAACAGCAATATATGGGGACTGGAATTCTCATTATCATATGATCAGAATACCATTAATTTTTTGGATGTCACAGTCACCAAGAATCAGGACCTTACTTTATCAACTAAGGTTTTCCGTAAATACCCACAATACAATACCTTGTTACATGCTTCCAGCATGCACCCGCGCCACACTATCAGGAGTATTCCGGTGTCACAATTTATGCGTATTAAGCGCCTCAGTTCAGATGGTGCGGAATATGATTTAGCTAGCATGGATTTATGTCAGAGATTTACCAGCAGAGGTTATGATAACAAGGATGTCAACTTAGCCAGATGCCGGGTCAACCAAATTAATAGGGATAAGTTGTTAGAATATAAAATGGAGCAGAACACCACATTGGGGGCCCCCCTTCGATTCATCACTACCTTTGGCAGAAACATTAATATGATAAGGAATACCATTAACAAACACTGGAACATCTTGCTTGCCAATGATCAACTGAGGTCACTTTTGGGGCAACAGTGTCGCTTTGCTTACAAACAAGGCAAAACACTGGGTTCATACTTATCTCATTATAAACACATAGGTAGTGGGGGGACCACTCATAAACAACTTACATTACATGGAGTAGAGTTAGTGGGTTCCTTCCCCTGTGGTCATTTTGGGTCATGTTCACTGATGAATAAATCTAAGGAATTCTCAAGCCGCAATACCAGTCAAGTATATAACATCAAAATATTTGGCAGTTGTGGTAGTGATTGGGTTGTGTACCTTGCCAACTGTTACTGTGGGGCGTTTTATGTTGGCCAATTGTCCAGGCCCCTCAGATCTAGAATCAATGAACATCGCAGTGATATTAGAAATCACAAAACTACTAATGCCCTGTACCAACATACTCTCAAACATCCACAAGCCAAATACACTTTCATGATTATTGATCGTATCATAGGCGATCTTAGTCACAAACAGGGTTGGCATGGTCTTTTGGATCATAAAGAGAAATACTGGATTGTCACCCTTGGGGGTCTTTTTTCTCCTGGCCTCAATGACCATCTGTAGTGATCCACTATACAGAGTTTTTCTTCCTCTAAGCATCGATGGAGAGTCAATGTTTAGCTTTAGGTTTCATATATTTGTGGTTTATCACTTTTGGTACATTTTTATTATATATTATTTTGGGGGTATCTATCATCAAATATGATGTATATACTGTAGGTATGACAGTTATGTTCACTATTTCATTATCTGTTTACTTGTTCAAATTATTCCTTTCTTTATAAGGAGAATCATTCAATATGTAATTTATAACCATATATCATATGGTTCATTATATTTTATTATTGTCTTCTGTTCACATTCAGATGTATTTTTTCTTTTTCTTTTTGTACTTGTGGATATTGATTATATTTGTACTCAGGTGTTACACTGGTTCACCATATTAGTTTTTTTGAATGAAGAAGGTTTCAGGGCATTTTTTGTATCTGACATCATTAATTTTTCATGAATATTCATGACTTCTGTTTGTCTATTGGTTTGCCTCATGTATATATTACATATGATAACAGGGCATTTTTTGTTTGTCCTACACTGAAGAAGGCAATCCTTGCCGAAACCGGTCTGAATATTTTTTGAAAATAAAAGGACTGATTTATTCTAACATCCGTGTCTGCTCTTGCTGGTCAACTTTTGTTTTTGTCGATTGAAATTGTGACAGACCTCCATGGTCCCTTTCATCTCATGGATTACCACACATACAGATGATGCAATAAGTTAGTATAGGTGGATTGTCATACTAGTTGGAAGACTTCCAATATGGCACTTGTGGTTTATCCAAATGTCATTAGTCAGTAGAGTAACATTATTTGCTGTTCAGTTCCTGACAGGTGGAACATTACATGATGCCCTGCCACTGGACCAGTAATCAAGAAGCCTCAATCCTCACCACTGGCACCAGTGGGTGACCTACACTGGGAGGATGACAAGTACACACAAAGTAGCTCTCTGTTTCAAGAGCAATTTCCCTTAAGACACACAGAGACCAGAGTCAGTCCAGGCTGTTTTCTGTCTCTTTCTCCAGATCCCCAATAGGACTCCTCACTGTTACAGCTAAAGAGTTGAGTTCTTAGCCAGGGTTCCACGCCAAGTCCTCCAACCCTCTCTCTGTCCAACCAGTGTTTGCGTCCAAGCCAAGTAGCTGACACACACACACACACACACACACACACACACACACACACACACACACACACACACTCACACACACACACACACACACACACACACACACACACACACACACACACACACACACACACACACACACACACGCGCGCGTGCGCGCGCACACACACACACCCCTGGGAAAGGCTGGCACAGGTTTACTAGCTATGCCCCTTTTTGCACAGACTATAAGGTAGTTATCACTGCCACCAGAACCCATTTTCAGCTAGCTACTCTAAGACCCTTAACAAAGGGTTTCCAATCTTACTGTGTGATGTTGCTATCAATACAAATGGTAGGTTGACCAAGAGCAAGGCTACTAGAAGTGGCCCACAGTGTCGCCAAAAAAATATGCAAGTACTCTCAGAACTTAAATATCTCTAGACAGATCAGCCACAATGTAACATTAATAAAAGAACAAGACAATACTAAATATATATATATATATATATATATATATATAGTTACAGTGACATCAGAGTTCAAAATCAAAGGAAATTTTAAAAACAACATTGCAGGACAATCCCAAATAAATAAAGAAAAATATCTAAACTAAGCTTTGCTATAGTCCTGACTATTTCTAAGAGAATTAATTACTTAATTAGAGCAGCAAGGCAGATGTAGTGAGTGGCTCTTGATGTTGTCAGGTCAAAGACAGAGTACAGAATGCTCTGTCTCTTTCGATCTCTCAAATTAATATCTCAAATATTACTGTTGGTTTAACTTGCAGAATGACATCACTTCTTGTCATCTGCTTCAGTTTCTAGGTTCAAAACAACCATTGATGGCAGATGGTTGCATTTAGCATCTACCTGTGCAAATACAAATACCACAGATTGTATGGCATTGGTGGACGTGATAAAACAATTTACATTCCCCCACATTTAAAGACTATACAGAAAGATCCCTAGTTTTAGATATTATGTCTCCCACTGCATTGAAACTGATAGATAATATCTTTTTTATGTCATGGCCATAAAGTAATTTAATTTCAGATATTTTTCTGAAGTTAATCTCCTGTATTCCAGTTTCCACTCTTAAAATATACATTTAAACAGTTATAATAGTGCATGTATATTTCTGTAATTTTTCAGTAGGGTACACTGTGGTTACCTTTCAAACAGCACTTTGCAAATACCTTCAAGAGGTTTGATATATATATGACATACAGTTATAATACATTTGTAACACAAGCATCTTAGATATATCATTCTGATATTACAAATGACATATATTTTGTTTCCAAAATTCCAGACCGCTGTGCTGGCAGTATCCCCAATTGTTACACTTCTTCCTCCCCTCAAAGAGTCAAGCTAGTTTTTCAAGAGACCCTTGAGAAAAGTTGCTTGAGAGGGATGATCCTCTCTGGGAATACATTACCCCATTCCCTGTCTAGAGATTCCAGCTGCCTTGGCATTGCTAACCCCAGTACAGTGTTGCACTGTCCTATCTTATTCCTGCAATTTTAGGCTCCACCATAGTAATTTGGGATCTTGCTGGCTTGTTCCCTATAACCATAGATCCCACTCAAACTCTCCTGTCTTGTACTGCAAGTACATACTACCAGGGCCTCCATATCATGGTAAGGTTTCATGGTGTTAACATAGTATAATAATAATAGCTAAATCCTCATCTGAACTACAGTCCTTAACCCAGAAAATGTCTACCATAGTAGAAAACTGGTTTTTACAACACTGCCTCCTCTTGAACCCCAAAAAGACAAAACCTTTGCTCTTCACACCCACCTGCAAGTCCACCCCAATAGACTTCTCAGTCCTATCCAATAATGGTACCATTTTATCTCCATATTTAACCACTAAACTTCTAGGAAAAACAATAGATAACAACCTTACCTATGAAACTCACTTTAACAACACTATAAAAACTGTTAATAGGAAACTGGGCTCCCTTTATAGGATAAAACCATTCCTTACTCCACAAGCCAGAACTTCTATTATCCATACCCATTTAATCTCCACACTCCTCTATGCTTCATCCATATACACAAATCTGGCAAAAAACAACCTCAACAAGCTGTCAAACTCTTATAATAGCATTGCCAGATTTGCCACATCCTCCTCATTCAGGACCCACCACTGTCATAATCTGAAACAGCTAGGCTGGTTAGAGCTACACAATCAACTCCATTATAACCAACTCACCATTGGCCATAAAACCCTCTTCCAACCAAATAAAACTCCAATACTGTCAAGCCTTTTTACCCCATATAAAAACCTTAAGACCTTACGCTCATCTAATAAATTACTAGTATCCACAAGTAAAGCCAACAATATCTCTGGCAACTCTCTGTTCTCTAATGCTTTTAGAAAATACTGGAACCAACTTACAAATGAACTGACATCACTGCCCTCTTTATCACTACTCAAACAAAAATTGAAACTTTACCTGAAAATACACTGGTTATGCCCCTGTACAAACACAGACTAATCCAAAATGTCATTGCTATCATCATCACTGATGACCTATTACTTCTTATCCATTACTTTTACTATCATGGACTGGTCCATATCTGTTCCTTATTCTATTCTATCTAATATGTTTAAAAAAAAAAAAAAACATATCCTTGGGAATAGAATTTCTAGCAAACTTATCTAATGTTCTGTAATATTTTGTGTATTCAACTGTTGAAATGTTATGTAATTATCTGCAAAATAAGTTCTGTACATGCATTTTATATGTTAATCATTTTTATGTTAATCATTTTTATTTGGAACTTATCTCCTTGGGCCTCTACTGAAAATGGACATTCATCCAGATAGACTACCCCGGTCAACAAATGTAAAATAAAAATAAATAAATAAAATAAAAATAATTTCTGCCCCTGCCTCCTACCTAGCAGTTTTACCATATAGTTAACATCACTGACTTTCCTTACCACTTTGAAGGGTCCCTCCCAAGCAGCCTGCAGCTTGCTGTGTCTGACAAAAATGTGAACAATAACCTGCTGTCCTACAGCATACTCTAACTCAAGCATTTCTGTTATACCAGATCTTTTTCTGCTGTTGTGCTTCTGCCAGGTTCTCCTGGGCCAATCCCATGAGTTCCCTGAAACTTGTTTTTGAGGTTTAGTACATACGCCACAACAGACTCCTTGTGGGATTCACAGTTAAAATACCACTCATCATGAATCAAACCTAGAGGTCCTCTTACCCTGTGCCCATACAGCAAGTCAAATAATGAAAAACCCGTGGATTCCTGGGGCACTTCTATGTAAGCAAGCAATAGATGGGGCAGTCTCTCTCCTTATTATTGCTCATCCTTAGCATGACACTTTCCTATTACTTCCCATATATTGCATAACTTGCATACTATCTCTCTAATTTTCTTGTGGGACACGATATACTTATTGTTAGCTTCTAAATTTCTGATTTAGATTGCCAGTATTATATACATTATATAACTAATACTTTTACCTTACCTATTTTGCATAATATGTAAAAACTTTACTATACCTTGTAGAACTCAGAACATACATTTTTGTTAGATTTGTTGCAAAATACTTGTACTGTAACTAAATTGTTTTGTTATGGAACTTTTTTCCCCTGGTCTCCGCTGGAAATGGGTTTCCAACTCAGTCAGAAACTACCCAGTTAACAAATGTATATAAATAAATAAATAATATATTTGTCCCACTCTCTCTTGAACTGGTCTGCAAATGTCCAGAGCACGGTTTCTAGTGTAGAGTTTAACCTCTCCACCAGACCATTAGTCTGGGGATGTTAGGGGGGTGGTCTTTAGATGCTTCACCCCACAGTGCTTCCACAGACAAGCCAGGAGGTCTGACATGAAATTGGCACTTCTGTCAGTCAGTATTTCTTTTCAGAAACCTACCCTGCTGAAAATCTCTAACAAAGCATTTGCCACCTTATCTGCCTCAATGGAGGACAGAGCCAATGCCTCAGGGTATCTGCTAGCATAATTTACTACCACTAGGATATACTTCTTCACTGTGGCACTTAGAGTACTCAAAGGCATCACAATATCCATAGCTACCCTCTGAAATGGCTCCTCAATCACAGGCAAAGGCATCAAAGGAGACTTGACCTTGTCTCCTGCATTGCCTACTTTGTGGCACTTCTCCCAGCTCTTACTGTACCCTTTTACATCCATGTAAATCCCAGGCCAATAAAAGTTCTGCATAATATGTCTTTTTGTATGCTTTATGCCAATATGACCTGCAAAGCGAATGTCATGGGCTATGGCTAGAAGTGCCAGATGACAAGCGCTGGGCACAACCAACTGCTGTATTCTCTCACACTCTGCCCTCCTTCAGTGGTCAACTCTATACAGTAACCCTTTGTCCCAGTATACAGATTCGCCCTTTCCTTAAGAATCAGGTGCCTCACTAGCTACCTCCCTCAAGCCTTGTAATGCAGGGTCTGATAGCTGAGCCTGTTTCAACTCTCTCTTTGTAACTCTTCTCAGTTACCCTTCCACAGGAAGTCTGGCATTCTCTGGCAGAGGTGGTTCACTGCCAGCCTGGGTACTACTCACCTCTGTTCTTGTAGTCACTCTGTCCAAGGGAACATCAGTACCTACCAGCAGCTGTGGCTTACCTTCAGTCTCACTGCTACATGGTAGCTCACTCCCTGAAGCAGCCACTTCACCAGTCCTGGCTTCAAGTTTGCAGTCTTTCTGGTCCTCACTAGGCTACCAGACCCAGAAGCTTGTCTCCAACCCTGACTGCATGTCACTGCATGCACACAAGATACTGTATTCTTAAAATCATTCCATATCAGGACATCTGCAGGGATATCTTCAAACAGACCTACTTGCTTGCTTCCTTTTCCACCCTCCCAGTAAAGGTGAACCCTATCTTTGCAGTGGCCTGTTTCCCATCTACTAAGATAAGATATAACCTCTTGTGGTAGTTTGATATCTTTGTTGTCTGCAGACAACTTACCACTGGCATTCTGTCATTCCCATTTACTGGGTCTCCCACCTTTTGTTCCCCACCTTGCCTCTGTGGGCAATCTATATGCTACATGTCCCCACTGGTTGCTTTTAAAACATTTAATCCTTGGTCCTGGTTGTGTGCCTGAACTAGTGGCTTCCCCTGTTACTGGTGGACTCTGTTGGGGTGGTTTAGGCTGCCCACCATGGGTTTTCTTAGACCATGGTGGAAATGACTCCCTCTCTACGTCAAGCAGAGTACCTCATTATCCCTTTATAAGTGCAACCTGGATAACTGGATGAGAAACAGAAAATGCAACCATGGGATTCCACCGGTGCTATCTTGTCTAAACATGAGCTAAACTCTTGGCTAGGTTTATAAGGACCTCAGTGCCAATAGTCTAGTAATTTCCTGTGATCATATGATCCTATGATCCTATGAGCTGCACCTGGTATCCTTTTCCTGTGCAGTGATGCCCTGCTTGCTGGATATCAGTCTCGTGTTTCCCCAAATCATCTGTGGTATTACATTCCCTAGCTATTAACCAGATTCCTATGTCCTCAGGCAAAGTGCTAATGGCTTGTTCCCTCAACATAAGGTCTGCCAGCCAAAAGTGTTGCCTGACACCCACTCACCCATCTATGAAAATAGGTGCTTAACTTAATATATTGACACACTCTTTCATCTGCCTTGCGTCTATGCTCATGAAACTTTTTTCTATAAGCTTCAGGTGTTAACTTAAAGCACTCTAATAATCAGTTTTTAGCAGTATTGTAATTTAAGCAATCAGTATCATACAATTTAGAAATAGCAGTTGCAGCTTTACCATGGAGTAGGGGGGTCAGGAACTGTACACAGAGCCCTTGGTTAGCATTATACTATTTACATGCCCTTTCAAACATATGAATAAAACTATCAAAATGATCCCCCTCTGTAAATTGTGGAAAAAGATTACTGACGTTTATTGTTTACTCCCTTTCCCATTATCTGCATGACCCTGGGAAGAGTCAGCTTCTCCTTTTCATGTTGCATCTGCCTTGCATTTCCCTCAACTTCCAGACATCTCAGTCTTTCTGCTGATTCTATTTCCAAATGTTTGGCCATGAGTTCAAGTCTTTTTAACTCCAGACAGATTTTTAATCTTCTGAGGCAAAGTTGAACTGTCCATTTTCTGAGAGCTGTACATCCACAAGAGGAGTCTGGTTGCCCTCCTGGTTGCTAGTCTGTGATGCAGTTGTGACTAAGGCTGCAATCATTTATGGTTTAGTCAGGTTGGCATGCACCACTCCTTTATCTTGGCACATCTCAGCCAACTGGCTACTTGTTAGCCTGCATACTCCTCTGCTGACATCCTTGCCTACTCTCCCTGACTAATTAAGCTAACAAAAAAAATAAATAAAACTATTGTGATATGGAATGCTTACTGTGTAGCTGCTTCAGAGTACAAACACCTACCTTAGTGATCAGTATCTACAGGCTATAGGAATTCAATATCTACACCACTGAATCCCAGTATGTAGATATCCCACCACTGCTAACCAATAAATGTGACGCCCCACCACTGGACCAGTAATCAAGGAGCCCCAATCCTCACCACTGGCACCAGTGGGAGATGTACACTGGGAGGATGACAAGTATACACACAGTATTTCCAGATGCAGCTCTCTGCATCAAGTGCAATTTCTTTTAAGAGCATACAGAGACCACACTCAGTCCAGGACTGCTTTCTCGCTCTTTCTCCAGATCTCCAGTATCACTCCATACTGACACAGCTATAGAGTTGAATCCTTAGCCAGGATTCCAAGCCAAGTCCTCCAACCTTATATCTGCCCAACCAGTGCTTTGTGTCCCTGCCCAAGTAGCTGACACACACATTCCAGGAGATTTGTTTTACACATACATACCTAGGAAAGGCTGGCACAGATTTATGAGCTATGCTCCCTATTGCCCAGACTATAAGGTAGTTATCACTGCCGACAGCACCCCTTATCTGCTACTTTAAGTGTCCAGTCTTACTGTGTAGTGTTACTATCAATACAAATGGTAGTTTGACCAAGAGCAAGGGTATTAGGAGTGGTCCACAGTATCACCATATAAATATGCAAATACTCTCAGAACTTAATTATCTCTAGACAGATTAGCCATAATGAAATGTTTAAATATATTTAATAATAAGTAATAAAAGAACAAAACAATACTACATATATATATATATATATATATATATATATATATATATATATATATATATATATATATATATTTACAGTGACATTAGAGTTCAAAATCACAGGAAATATTTAAAACAACATTGCAGAGTCTCAAATAAATAAAGTATCTAAGCTAAGCTTTGCTATACTCCTGACTATATCTAAGATAATTAGTATACCCTAGTACACTTAATTAGTTCAGCAAGGCAGATGTGGTGAGTGGATCTTGATGTTGTCAGATCAAAGACAGAATACAGAATGCTCTCTCTCTCTCTCCCTCTCTCTCTCTCTCCCTCTGAGACCTCTCAAATTAATATCTCAAATATTATTGCTGGGATAATTTGAAGATAACATCACTTGTTTTGCCATCTGACTTTAGTTCCCAGTCTCAAAACAACCATTGGTAGGAACTGGTAGCATTTAGCATCTACCTGTGAAAATGCATAGACCTCAGATCTTATGGCAGATGGTGGATGTCATAAAACAATTTACATTCCTCCACATTTAAAGACAATACTGCACTGAAACTGAAAGATGACATCTTATGTCCTGGCCATAAAGTAATTTAATTTCAGTTATTTGTCTGAAGTTAACCTCCTGTATTCTAGTTTCCACTGTTAAAATATACATTTAAACAATTACAATAGTGCATGTACATTTCTGTTCTTTTTCAGTACGGTACACTGTGGTTACATTTTAGACAGCACTTTGCAAATACCTTCAAGCAGTTTGATATACATAACATACAGTTCTAATACACTTGTAACACAAGCATCTTAAATACACCATTTTGATATTCACAAATGACATATATTTATTTACAAAATTACAGATAGCTCTGCTGACAGTATTCCCCTTTGTCACACATTATATGAATGTACTGCTGTTACATAAACACCATTGCATATAGTTATTGTCTTCCATTTATTATTTTGGACAATGATATATCATCACAGGTTGGGAGTGCAATGCATGGAAATGTTTATTCAGGGCATGTCATGCTGTGAGTACTCCTGCGGCATGTGTATTGAGCTTTAGCATTTACAGCATACCTAGTCAGATATACTGATGTTAACTTCTGGGACAGTTTGTTTTCTATATGATGGAAATAGATTCCTTTTCAAAGAATCAGTCATATTGTAATGCTCAGTGCTGT
This sequence comes from Protopterus annectens, assembly GCF_019279795.1. NCBI lineage: Eukaryota > Metazoa > Chordata > Ceratodontiformes > Protopteridae > Protopterus > Protopterus annectens. The sequence continues at coordinate 350,569,934 of NC_056750.1, forward strand.
GTGGACAGTAAGATGTGTAGTACGTTTCTGGCATTGTGACTAAACTTGATTGTTCATATGATATCCATACTTCCTGTGTTAATACAGACATTCATTTCAGCTATTTGTGAGAGCCTCCATTGCTATCTGATGTGGCACATGCAGTCAATGCAGGGGTTTGAATCTGGTAACATCTGCTTGCCAGACTACAGTGACTTACACATCCTCACAGACCAGCTTTTTCATGCACTGTCATACCAGGTAGGTCGTCGGTATACCTTATATGGTGTAATAGTGTTGTCTGCCCTTCAGGGGTCTTTTTCTTTATGTTACCAATATGCATATGTTTGTGGCACCAATGATTGTTATGCATCTCTCTGATATCTGTTCAGGCATGTGTTCTGAAAGGGTTGGAGGTTGGTGTAATGGTTAAGGTGTTTACTTCACAGACAGAAAGTACAGGGTTTTAGTGTCACCTTTGAAGGGAAAATTTGTTAAGCTTAAAATGGCCTATAAGGGCAAATAGCCTAATACTTACCTATGAAATTATGAACATGCTGTAATGCTTCCTGTGTCATTGCTTGCTCATATGCATTACCTGTTAATAAGATAAGTATTCTCTGTATTGCATTTCATCATCTAGACATGTTTAATACTGCCATTGTTTCTGCCACAACATACAGCATCAATAAACATGTCTAACTGTATGGAATGCAGCATGACCATCAGGAAATATGATTGTTCCTCTGTCACAAAATGTTTTTATTGTTTCGCCACTGTTGAAATGCAGTTCTTTTACTGTCCCTTGTGATTCTATGTGAGCATGCCCCGTATTACTATGTCAGACATGTTTACAAATTGACAGTGGTAAAACTGGACCACTGACATGTCATCCTCTCAGCCTTGACCTTGGTCATTCATTTTATTTCATTTATTAGATTTGTCATGCATCATTTACCTAAACATACAACATGTGCCTGTCTATTACAACTTTGTAGATGAAGAAACCCTTTCCCATTGTTGCTACTGTCATTTCATTGCATAAATATGTCCATTTCTGAGTTGACAGACACTACAGCTGTAAGATTCTTTTGTTATTGTGTATACATGGCAAGGTATGTAGTACATGTGTGCTGTCAACTTTCATACATCAGTTCCCTGTATATACAGTGGATATAAAAAGTTTACACACCCCTGTTAAAATGCCAGGTTTTTGTGATATAAAAAATTAGGCCACAATAAATCATTTTGAAACTTATCCCACCTTTAATGTGACTTATGACCTGTACAATTCAATTGAAAAACAAGCAAATCTGTTAAGGGAAAAATATAAAAAATAAAAATGTACAATATGCTGGTTGTATAAATGTGCACACCCTTAAACTAATACTTTGTTGTCTGTGCACAACCTTAAACTAATACTTTGTTGAAGCACCTTTTGATTTAATTATAGCATTCTGTCTTCTTGGATACATACTTGCCATCAATTAAAGAGACTCTGATTAACCCCAAATAAAGTTCAGCTGTCCTACTCCTAGTAGGATTTTCCTGACATTTATTCAGTTACCTGCTAAAGCAAAAGTAATGGTTCACAGAGAGATTACAAAGCATCAAAGGGATTTCATTTATGAAAGGTATTGGTCAGGAGATGGGTACAAGCAAATTTCCACAGCATCTGCTATACCATGGAACACAGTGAAGACAGTCATACAATTGGAGAAAATATGGGACAACAGTGATGTTGCACTCAACTGGAATCCCTCCAAAAGTGATGAAAAAACAAGACGAAAACTGGTCACAGAAGCTGCCAAGAGACATACAGCAACACTGAAGGAGCTGCAGGAATTTCTGGCAAGTATTGGTTGTGTACTACATGTGACAACAATTTCCCACATTCTCCATATGCCTGGACTATGGGGTAGGGTTGCAAGAGAGAAGCCTTTTTTTAGACAGAAAAGCATCCAGGCCCAGCTAAAATCTGAAAAACAATACATCAAGTCTCCAAAAGCATGTGGGAAAATGTTTTATGGTCTGATGAGACCAAGGTTGAATGTTTTGGCCACAATTCCAGAATGTATGTTTGGTGCAAAAACAACACTTCGCATCACCAAAAGAACACCATCCTCACGGTGAAGCATGGTGGTGACAGTATCATGCTTTCAGGTTGCTTTTCTTCAGCTAGAACTAGGGCTTTAGTCAAGGTGGAGGGAATTCTGAACAGTTCCAAATACCAGTCACTTTTGGCCCAAAACCTTCAGGCATCTGCTAGAAAACTGAAGATGAAGAGGAATTTCACCTTTCAACATGACAATGACCTCAAGCATATATTCAAATCAACAAAAGAATGGCTTCACCAGAAGAAAATTAAAGTTTTGGAATGGCTCAGCCAGAGCCCAGACCTAAAGCCAATATAAAATCTGTGGAGTGACCTGAAGAGGGCTGCACACAAGGGGTTCCTATTATGTTGTCGAATGACAACAATGTTGAATGCTCAGAAGAGCTAAACCACCGCATATCGAAGTTCGGATTGCTGGATCACAGTACAGTGAAGATTGGAATATTTGCCCTTTCCTCACTGTAGTGTGATCTCGGAGTTGGTATATATAAATAAAAGTTTTGATATTTGGCAGTTTCGCTCTTCTGAGCATTCAAAATTGTTGTCATTCGACAACGTAATATGAACTCGTGCACAAGAGATGCCCTTGCAATCTGAAAAATTTGGAGCACTTTTGCAAGGAGGAATGGGCAAATATTGCCTAGACAAGATGTGCCATGCTGATAGACCCCTACCCAAGAAGACTTAATGCTGTAATTAAATCAACAAGTGCTTCAATAAAGTATTAGTTTAAGGGTGTGCACACAACAAAGTATTAGTTTAAGGGTTTGCACACTTATGCAACCAGCAAATTTTTTTTCCCTTAACAGATTTGTTTGTTTTTCAATTGAATTGTACAAGTTATAGGTCACATTAATGATGGGAAAAGTTTTGAAATTATTTATTGTGGTCTCATTTTTTATATCACAAAAACCTGGCATTTTAACAGGGATGTGTAAATTTTTATATCCACTGTACATCATTGTATGGTATGACTGCATTCTGTGCATTCATCCCATAATGCATCTTACATCCTTGCAAACTGTTATGTCAAGTCAACCATTTAATCAATATGCGTATCACATCTACACTCCCCTTTTTGCAAATCAGCTTCATGTTCCTATCCACATCCTTTATTAGCATGGCCATTATTATTTATGTGTATATCTGCAGGACTGACATTCACAGTAATTATCACTGCATCAGTCTTGCAGATTTTACATTCAAAATGCTTCTTATACACTTTTGTGACATTTGCCTGCAGGATATGATTACACTTGTAACAGTTACCCCATTTCCCTTCTCCTCCTTCCATATTGTTTCTCTGTACTTGCCCTTTAATGGGTGTGGCTACAGCATGTGCTCATATCTGAGCACTACCTATATGTGTTCTGTTTTATTTTCATTGTATTCTGCTGCTTACAAGCAGCTTTCTATGGCCATGAGCACTACTGATGGCACAGAAAGGTGCTTGCTTCTGTGTAGGTGCCATGAGCAGCACACATATTTGATTAGCACTGCAGCTCATTTTGTTAACATACTTATATTATGTAGGCACTGTGTGATGCCTACACAATTGTTCATAAATCCCATGGTATGCCTTAATAAGGCAGCCAACATGCCTGATAGTAACACAATAGCTCTTTGATGCATTCTCCCTCAGATCGTGCATATGTATACTGCT